>NC_086445.1:1016961653-1017061653 GCF_028390025.1 Pseudophryne corroboree | reverse complement strand
TCCTCCCTCTATGCCCCTCCTACCAGACTCAGTCTAGAAACTGTGCCTGAGGAGACAGCATACTTCGAGAGAAGGAAATACACAGATAGTGGTGAGATTCATACCAGCTTACACATACAAGGCACGTCAAGACAACTAGCTTGAACTACTCAGCAACAACTGAAACATTACTTACCAAGTAACAAAGCACTACTCAACTAAAACGAAGTTGTACTGAACCAAATAACGTTTGCAGGAAAACAAAGCGCCGGGCAGGCGCCCAGCATCCTCTGCGGACTCCGAGAAAAGGATTTACCGGTAGGTACCAAAATCCTATTTTCTCTTACGTCCTGGAGGATGCTGGGGTCCACATTAGTACTATGGGGATGTACCAAAGCTCCCAGAATGGGAGGGAGAGCGTGGAGGCTCCTGCAGAACTGATTGACTGAACTTCAGATCATCAGAGGCCAAAGTATGGAACTTGTAAAACTTTGCAAACGTGTTCGACCCAGACCAAGTTGCAGCTTGGCAAAGTTGCACTGCCGAGACACCCCGGGCAGCCGCCCTGGAAGACCCCACCTTACGAGTAGAGTGGGCCTTAACAGATTTTGGACACGGCAGTCCTGCCATAGAATAAGCGTGCAGGATAGTGAACCTAATCCAGCGAGAAATAGTCTGCTTAGAAGCAGGACACCCAATCTTCTTGGGATCATATGGGACAAACAGAGAGTCCGACTTCCTGTGACGAGAAATTCTCTTCACATATATCTTCAGAGCTCTCACGACATCCAAGGACTTTGAAGTAATTGAGGATTCAGTAGCCACTGGCACCAAAATAGGTTGGTTGATAGGAAATGCCGACACAACCTTCGGAAGAAACTGCTGACGAGTCCGGAGCTCAGCTCTTTCTTTGTGGAAGATCAAGTAAGGGCTTTTACAGGATAAAGCCCCCAGCTCGGACACACGTCTAGCAGAAACTAAGGCCAACAAAGTGACCGCCTTCCATGTAAGAAATTTGAGCTCCACCTCCTGTAGAGGCTCAAACCAATCCAGCTGGAGGAACTGCAACACCACGTTAAGGTCCCATGGTGCCGTAGTGGGTACAAAGGGAGGTTGGATATGCAGAACTCCCTTCAAAAAGGTCTGAACCTCAGGGAGGGCAGCCAATTGCTTTTGAAAGAAAATGGATAGGGCTGAAATCTGGACCTTCACAGATCCCAACCTCAGACCCATATCTACTCCTGCTTGCAGGAAGAGGAGAAAACGTCCCAGTTGAAATTCCACCGCAGGAAACTTCTTGGACTCGCACCAAGAAACATATTACTTCCAAATACGATGGTAATGTTTGGACGTTACCCCTTTCCTAGCCTGTATGAGGGTAGGAATAACCTTCTTCAGAATGCCTTTCCGAGCAAGAATCAGGCGCTCAACTTCCATGCCGTCAAACGTAGCTGCGGTAAGTCTTGATAGGCGAGCGGCCCCTGCTGCAGCAGGTCCTCCCAAATAGGAAGAGGCCTCGGCTCTTCTTGCAGTAGATTCAGAAGGTCCGCATACCAAGCCCTTCTTCGCCAATCTGGGGCAATGAGGATCGCTTGAACCCTTGTTCTCCTTATGACCTTTAGGATTCTTGGGATGAGTGGGAGTGGTGGAAACACGTACACTGACTGGAACACCCACGGAGACACCAGGGCGTCCACTGCCACTGCCTGTGGATCCCTTGACCTGGAACAATAACGCTGAAGCTTCTTGTTGAGACGAGAGGCCATCATGTCTATTTGGGGCAATCCCCAAAGATCTGTTGTTTCCTTGAAAACCTCCAGATGGAGTCCCCACTCTCCTGGATGGAGATCGTGTCTGCTGAGGAAGTCTGCTTCCCAGTTGTCTACTCCCGGAATGAAGAGGGCTGACAGTGCCAACACGTGTTTTTCTGACCAGATGAGTATTCTTGTCAGCTCTGACATTGCCGCTCTGCTCTTCGTTCCGCCCTGTCGGTTTATGTAAGCCACTGTTGTTACGTTGTCTGACTGCACTTGGATGTCTCAGAAGAGGGGCCGCCTGAAGAAGACCGTTGTAGATGGCTCTTAGTTCCAGGATGTTGATGGGCAGGCTGGCTTCCAGGCTTGACCACCGTCCTTGGAAGGTTACTCCTTGAGTGACTGCTCCCCAGCCCCAAAGGCTCGCATCCATTGTTAGCAGGACACAGTCCTGATTTCCGAACCTGCGGCCTTCTAGGAGGTCAGGCAATTGGAGCCACCAGAGGAGAGAAATCCTTGCCCTTGGTGACAGACGAATTCTCTGATGCATGTGGAGGTGAGATCCCGTCCACTTGTTCAGGAGATCCAGCTGGAAGGGCCGAGCATGGACCTCCCGTGCTGGAGAGCCTTGTAGGAGGCCACCATCTTTCCCAATAGGTGAATGCATTGATGAACAGACACCCGGACCATGGATTGGATCACCAACGCCTTGTCCCATGGAAGACACACCCGCTGCACTTCCGTATCCAGGATCATTCCCAGAAATGACAATCTCGGGGGTTGGATCCAAATGTGACTTTGGAAAATTCAAAATCCACCCGTGACTCTGGAGCAGTCGCGTCATTAGAACAATGGACTGCAGCAGCTTCTCCTTGGACGATGCCTTTATCAGGAGATCGTCCAGATAAGGAATGATGTTTACACCCTGCTTGCGGAGTAGTATCATCATTTCCGCCATCACCTTGGTAAACACCCTTGGTGCTGTGGAGAGGCCGAATGGCAGGGCCTGGAACTGAAAATGACAGTCCAGCAATGCGAAGCGGAGATAAGCCTGATGCAGCAGCCAGATCGGAATGTGAAGGTACGCATCCTTGATATCCAGTGATACCAGGAATTCTCCCTCTTCCAGACCTGATATCACCGCCCTGAGCGACTCCATCTTGAACTTGAACTCCTTTAGAAAGGGGTTCAATGATTTTAGTGTTAGGGTCTCCTGCCCTGTGCTGCCACGTCGTCATGGCAACCGGGAGACAAGTGCTAGTGGAGTAACCTGAGCGCAGCTGATACTCCGGTTCGGGTCTTTTGCTGTGCAGTGGTTATAGGCTCTGTGCACGGCAGGGGATCCGGTGCTGGTTTTTGTGCTCACAGTCTGTGAGGTCTGAGTGGGGCGTGGACAGCACCTGCTTTATAAGGCCTCTTTTCAGGGTAAGCAGATGCTGCTGAATCTCTGTTGGTTAGTCAGTTCATGAAAGTTAGCCAGTACTGTGTAGCTTTGTATTTGTTTGTTGCTTACTGCAAATAGGCCTGGGGATTTGGTATTACACTCTGCCAATCCAGACCTAGCAGTAAGACTGGAGTCAGTCGTTTAGCTTGCTGGGGTTCTGTTATTACTCTGTGAACTTAGCAAGTTTGCGGCTGTATTTTAACACTTGCCTGTCTAATCCTGTCTCACTGTGCTAGGTGTCAGGGGTCAGTTTAGTGGCAGTAAGCTTAAACCTGTGCACTGCAAGTGAGAATCAGGATTGTGGAGGCTCTCCTTGTGTCTATCATTCCATCTCTGACCAAGGAGTTTACTGCCACACCCGTTGGTAACCCTTTAGGGTTTTGCTGTTGCCCTTAGCAACAGCATTTCGGGTTCTCTACGTATTAAAACACAACATCTTGCTTTTTACATCTGAGCAGTTCTAATACAAGGGAGATACCCAGTTCCTTAGCCTCTGGGCTTCTCTGTTCACTGTGTGTGTATTTTGTTACCCTATCACCTTCTGTGTACGTTATGTCATATTCCCCAGTTTGTCTGTGAGTCCATTTGTTTTGCATAACAGTTCAAACACCAGTACATTCCTGCAGACACTGGAGTGCATAACAGTTCTGACACTAGTACTTTCCTGCAGGCACTGGTGTGCATAACATATTCAGCAGCCTAATACTCCTGTTGAAATTTTGTGGGAATATGGAGCATACCCCTCAAAATACGTTGCAACAGGTGGTCGATCAGGTGCAGGTCCTGACTCGACAATTTAATGATTTGTCCATTAAAATGCACACCTCCCAGGCTGCTGGCGGAGCTCCCGCAGCAGCAGCACCTGCAGGGGTTAAGGAGCCGAAAGTAAATCTCCCGGATCGTTTTTCTGGAGATCGCTCGCAGTTCTTTTGTTTCAAGGAGAGCTGCAAGCTATACTTCCGGCTTAGGCCTCAGTCTTCTGGGTCGGAGATTCAGCGGGTGGGCATAGTGATTTCCTTGCTACAAGGAGACCCACAGGTCTGGGCATATGGGTTGCAGCCTGACTGTCCGTCGCTTAAAAGTGTTGATGCTTTTTTTACGGCACTGGGCATGTTGTATGATGACCCTGACAAGACGGCCTCAGCCGAGGCTCAGATTTCGATCCTTAAGCAAGGGCGAAGGCCAGTTGAGGTTTACTGTACGGAGTTTCGGAGGTTGGCCCATGATACCCAGTGGAATGACCCAGCCCTGAGACACCAGTACCGAAGAGGTCTTTCTAACCAGATAAAGGACCAACTGGTACAATATCCCTTGCCTGATAGCTTGGATCAGCTCATGCAGTTATCCATCCGGGTGGATAGACGGCTGAGAGAGCGTAGGCTTGAAAGGGAGACTGAGATTTCCTTCCTTCCCAAGGGAACCTCAGACTCTGAGGAATTTTCTGAGGAGCCTATGCAGATTGGGGCTACCCGCCTCTCCTCGCGTGAGAAGACGCGGAGGAGACAGCAGGGGTTGTGTTTGTACTGTGGGAATAAAGGTCATGTGGTAGTATCATGCCCAGAAAAGCCGGAAAACTTCAGGGCCTGAGGGTGATGGGAAATATCCTGTCAGGCCAGAAGTCAGAATTTCCCAAGAAGACTTTTATCATTCCGGTGACCTTGAAGATCCTCGGTCAAACTGTCAAGACTGAGGCCTTTGTGGACAGTGGGGCCGACGGGGTTTTTATGGACCGCCAATTCGCCCTAAAACACTCTGTTCCCTTAGTACCCTTGGCATCGGAAATTGAGATTTGTGGGTTAAACGGGGAACCATTATCCCAAGGTAAAATTACCTCTTGCACTAGCCAGATTTCTTTGTTTATTGGAGCCACACACTCTGAAAAATTGTCCTTTTATGTGACTGTCTGTACTTTTGCCCCATTGGTGTTGGGGTTACCCTGGTTAAGGGCCCACAATCCTCAATTTGACTGGGTCTCTGGGGAGATTCTTAGTTGGGGTACTGATTGTTTCAGGAGTTGCTTGAGCCTTCCAGTCAGGCTCTCGCAGCTAAGTTTGCCAGGATTGCCAGGGTGTTATGCAGATTTTGCGGACGTGTTCTCCAAAAAAGTTGCAGAGGTACTACCTCCCCATCGCCCCTATGACTGTGCCATTGATTTGTTGCCAAATGCTAAGCTTCCCAAGAGCAGGTTGTACTCCCTGTCACGTCCTGAGACTCAGGCTATGGCAGAGTACATTCAGGAGAACTTGGCTAAGGGATTTATCAGACCTTCACAGTCTCCAGTTGGGTCGGGGTTCTTCTTCGTGGGTAAAAAGGACGGTTCGTTGCGACCCTGCATCGACTTCAGGGAATTGAACCGTATCACGATTAAAAACTCATACCCACTGCCTCTCATTTCGGTCTTGTTTGACCAGCTTCGTACTGCCACCATTTTTTCTAAGATTGACCTACGCGGTGCGTACAATCTAATCCGAATAAGAGAGGGGGATGAATGGAAGACTGCCTTTAATACCCACTCAGGGCATTATGAATATTTGGTGATGCCTTTTGGGCTCTGTAATGCCCCGGCAGTCTTCCAGGATTTCATGAATGATGTGCTCAGGGAATATTTGGATAGATTCTTAGTTGTATACTTAGATGACATCCTAATCTTCTCCCATTCCCTGGAGGAACATCGGAAGCATGTACGCTTAGTCCTCCAGAAACTCAGAGACCACCGGCTTGGGGCGAAGCTGGAGAAGTGCGAATTTGAAGTTCAGCAAATCGCATTTCTAGGATATATTATCTCCCCAGAAGGTTTCCAAATGGAGGGTTCCAAGGTACAGGCAGTCCTGGATTGGGTGCAGCCCACTAGTTTGAAGGCGCTTCAGCGTTTCCTGGGCTTTGCGAATTTTTATAGACGATTTATCGCTGGATTTTCGTCTATAGTGGCGCCCTTGGTGGCACTCACTAAGAAAGGGGCGGATGTTGCTCACTGGTCTTGTGAGGCTAAAGCGGCTTTTGCCCGTCTCAAAAGGGCATTTGTTTCGGCCAAGGTGCTGCGACACCCAGATCCAGAGCGTCCTTTTGTGGTGGAGGTGGATGCCTCTGAGATGGGTATTGGGGCAGTGCTTTCTCAGATGGGAGTGTCTGATAATCGCCTTCATCCCTGTGCTTACTTTTCCCGTAAATTTTCGCCTGCCGAGATGAATTATGACGTGGGTAACCGGGAATTGTTGGCTATTAAGGATGCACTCGAGGAGTGGAGACACTGGCTTGAGGGGGCTAAGTTTGTGGTCTCAATTCTCACTGACCATAAGAATCTGGCATATTTAGAGTCAGCGAAGCGTCTCAATGCCAGGCAGGCACGATGGGCTTTGTTTTTTGCTCGCTTTAATTTTTTGATAACATATCGCCCTGGGTCAAAAAACATCAAGGCTGATGCGCTCTCGCTGAGTTTTGCTCCAATCCAGGAGACCACCGAGGAGCCGTTGCCCATTGTTTCCCCATCATGTATTAAAGTGGGCATTACCCAGGACCTCTTATCATTAGTCCTTAGAGCACAGGAGCAGGCTCCTCCAGACCTTCCGGTAGGTCTTTTGTTTGTGCCTCCTAGGTTAAGACAGCGAGTGTTCCTGGAATTCCATGCCAAGAAGTCGGCAGGTCACCCGGGTATTGCCAGAACTCGGGAGTTGCTATCTAGGGCGGTGTGGTGGCCCTCGGTGGCTAAGGATGTGGATCAGTGGGTTCGGGCATGTGACATCTGTGCCCGAAATAAGACTCCTAGAGGGGTTCCTGTTGGCCCATTACATCCACTCTCTATCCCATCTAAGCCATGGACCCACATTTCAATGGATTTTGTGGTGGACTTGCCCAAATCCTCGGGGATGACAGCCATCTGGGTTGTCGTTGACAGGTTTTCGAAGATGGCGCACTTCGTTCCACTGGTTGGGCTGCCATCAGCCAGACGCCTGTCTGAATTATTTATGCTGCATGTTGTGCGTCTCCACGGGTTGCCACTTGATGTGGTCTCTGACCGCGGATCCCAGTTTGTGGCCAAATTCTGGAGGGCATTTTGTTCCGATCTCCAGATTTCTGTCAGCTTGTCGTCAGGCTACCATCCGCAGTCTAATGGGCAGACTGAAAGGGTGAACCAGTCCTTGGAGCAGTTCCTCAGGTGTTATATCTCCAAGTGTCAGACTGACTGGGTTGCTCATCTGTCCATGGCGGAGTTTGCCTATAACAACGCGGCTCACTCTGCTACAGGGATCTCTCCCTTCCTTTGTGTGTATGGGCATCATCCTAAGGCCAATTCTTTTGACCCCCTGGACTCCACGCCTGGTGGTTCCTCTGTGGTTTCGGTCCTTAGAGGTATTTGGCGGAAAGTGAAGAAAGCCCTTGTGTCTGTGTCATTAGTGACCAAAAGGGTTTTTGATAAGCGGAAAAGACCCTGCAGCTTCAAATTAGGAGACTTCGTCTGGTTGTCTACCAAGAATTTGAAGTTGAGACAGCCATCTCATAAGTTAGGGCCCCGGTTCATCGGCCCTTATAAGATCACCAGGGTTATCAATCCGGTGGCATTTCAGTTAGATCTGCCCCGTTCTTTGGGTATCAATAAAACATTTCATTGTTCCCTTTTAAAACGGGCGATTAGTAATCCTTCTTCCAGTGGAAGACCTTCCCCTCTTCTGATACGTGGCCAGAGGGAGTTTGTTGTTGAAAGGATTCTTGACTCCAAGGTGGTTCGGGGTCGGCTGTCATTTTTGGTGCACTGGAAGGGGTATGGCCCGGAGGAGCGGTCGTGGGTGCGCAGTTGTGATCTTCATGCCCCCAGACTGATACGCTCTTTCTTCTCGCAGTTCCCCGATAAACCCGGTGGTAGGGGTTCTTTGACCCCTCGTCAGAGGGGGGGTACTGTTAGGGTCTCCTGCCCTGTGCTGCCACGTCGTCATGGCAACCGGGAGACAAGTGCTAGTGGAGTAACCTGAGCGCAGCTGATACTCCGGTTTGGGTCTTTTGCTGTGCAGTGGTTATAGGCTCTGTGCACGGCAGGGGATCCGGTGCTGGTTTTTGTGCTCACAGTCTGTGAGGTCTGAGTGGGGCGTGGACAGCACCTGCTTTATAAGGCCTCTTTTCAGGGTAAGCAGATGCTGCTGAATCTCTGTTGGTTAGTCAGTTCATGAAAGTTAGCCAGTACTGTGTAGCTTTGTATTTGTTTGTTGCTTACTGCAAATAGGCCTGGGGATTTGGTATTACACTCTGCCAATCCAGACCTAGCAGTAAGACTGGAGTCAGTCGTTTAGCTTGCTGGGGTTCTGTTATTACTCTGTGAACTTAGCAAGTTTGCGGCTGTATTCTAACACTTGCCTGTCTAATCCTGTCTCACTGTGCTAGGTGTCAGGGGTCAGTTTAGTGGCAGTAAGCTTAAACCTGTGCACTGCAAGTGAGAATCAGGATTGTGGAGGCTCTCCTTGTGTCTATCATTCCATCTCTGACCAAGGAGTTTACTGCCACACCCGTTGGTAACCCTTTAGGGTTTTGCTGTTGCCCTTAGCAACAGCATTTCGGGTTCTCTACGTATTAAAACACAACATCTTGCTTTTTACATCTGAGCAGTTCTAATACAAGGGAGATACCCAGTTCCTTAGCCTCTGGGCTTCTCTGTTCACTGTGTGTGTATTTTGTTACCCTATCACCTTCTGTGTACGTTATGTCATATTCCCCAGTTTGTCTGTGAGTCCATTTGTTTTGCATAACAGTTCAAACACCAGTACATTCCTGCAGACACTGGAGTGCATAACAGTTCTGACACTAGTACTTTCCTGCAGGCACTGGTGTGCATAACATTTAGGTTCAGAATGGGCCTGACCGAACCATCTGGTTTCGGTACCACGAAAAGATTTGAATAGTAACCTTTGGTCAGCATGTGAGGTGGCACTGGCACAATGACCTGTGCCTCCACCAGCTTTTGGACAGCGTCTTGAAGCACTGTGCTGTCCTCCAACAGAGTTGGTAAGCCCGACTTGAAAAAATGATGAGGAGGGAGACTTTGAAAATCCAGCTTGTATCCCTGAGACACAATATCTACTACCCAGGGATCCAGGCCGGACGACACCCAGGCATGACAGAACTGTCTGAGTCTCTCTCCCACAGGCCCCACCACCAGGCCGTGCAGTCCACCGTCATGCGGAGGACTTTGGGGTACCTGAAGCAGGCTTTTGTTCCAGGGAAAAAACACACAATAGCAGTGCAAACGTAATAATAGTTGATATACTAAGAAGTATTTAGTGATGAAAAATGTTTTCACATTTAATAGAATACACAGTTAAAACCACATTAAAATGTTTTAATCACTCAGTCCTTCCTAGTGTACGTGAGTACACCTGTCCAATAAAGCTTCTGATTCTTCTTCTTAGTATATCAACTATTATTACGTTTGCGCTGCTATTGTGTGTTTTTTCTATGTATTGTTTTTTGGGTGTGATGACTATGCCAATTAATTAGCAGCTGCATTAGAGCAACAGCACCTATTAGCGCCTGATCGTCCATCTCTTGGTAATTTTTCTTTTGTTCCTGGGAACCTGCAGCGGCAGGTTTCATGGACTTAACCTTACCACCCCTAAAGAAGGTATTGGATGTTCTGGCCTTTCTAGGCTTGTTAGGCCGAAAGGACTGCTGCGCAGCTGAGGAGAAGGATTTCTTCGGAACAGGTGCTGCTGAGGGAAGAAACGGAGACTTACCGGCTGTAGCGGCGGATATCCACGTGTCTAGAGCTTCCCCAAAGAGAGCCTGACCTGTATAGGGTAACGACTCCACACTTCTTCTGGATTCCGCGTCGGCCGACCACTGGCGGAGCCACAGTCCCCGACGAGCTGAAACAGACATGGAAGAGATTCCCGCAGCCATGGAACCCAGGTCTTTCATGGATTCTACCATAAAACCTGCAGAATCATGAATGTTGCGTAAATACAATGCAGCGTCATCCCTATCCATCGTATCCCAATCCTCAAGTAAGGTAGCCGACCACTTCACTATTGCCTTTGCAATCCATGCACTAGCAATAGTGGGACGTAATATGGCCCCTGAAGCAGTGTACATTGATTTAAGCGTGTTATCAATCTTCCTATCTGCCGGCTCCTTTAAGGCGGTAGATCCCGGAACAGGTAAAACCACCTTCTTTGAGAGTCTGGATACAGATGCGTCAACAATCGGCGGGTTTTCCCACCTTTTCCTATCCTCCTCTTGGAAAGGAAAAGCCACCAGAACCCTCTTAGGGATCTGAAACTTCTTTTCAGGGTTTACCCATGCTTTTTCAAATATAGAATTCAGCTCCTTTGACGCAGGGAAGGTTAGCGAGGCTTTCTTATTTTCAGTGAAAAAGCCTCCTCAACCTGCTCAGGTGAGGTATCATTAACATTCAACACATCCCTGATAGCCTCTATCAACAATTACACTCCCCTTGCAAGAGATGCGGACCCCCGCAACACATCCCCATCACCATCTGTAGTGTCAGAGTTGGTATCCGTGTCGTCTTGTGTGACATGCACAAGCGCACGTTTGTGGGGGTATATTACGGGGTGTCCTGAGGTACTAGAACCAGGCCATACTGCCATAGAGCTCTGTAATACCTGGGTTGCAGATTCATTACTAGCAACCCTGTCACAAATCTGAGAAATCCAAGTTTTGATAGAGGAAAACCACTCTGGTTCCCTTGCTGGTATCTGTTCTAAACCAGTGCTAACCTGATTACATGGAATGGGATCATCCTGGGAGGATAAATCCTCTGCAGCATATGACACAGTGTCCCTGGAAATAGCTAAAGGTAACCACCAAACACTCCATACACACACACACACACACACACACACACACACACACGTGGGGGCAGACAGAGTTTCCCCCCCAAGAACGGCAAGAGAGAGACAGAGATTGGAGCCAACCCACACACAGTGCTTTTTAGCAAAGGGAGACCCCTTGTCAGCGCTGACTGTGCTCCTTAATAGGACACACAGTCTAATTACAGCCTCCCCTCCCTTCTACAACCCCCAGGTACCGTGTACTGACAGTTGGAGCTGCTGTGGAGGGACCTGTTCTTCCTCTCAGTGCTGTGCAGGCAGGAAAATGGCGCTGGAACGCTGCTGGGTCCGCTCTGAGGAGAAGCTCCACCCCCTTAATGGCGCTGTCTTCCCACTCTTCTGATGATTATACTGGCCTGAGGAAAGTTGCTGACTGAGATCCGCGGACCCCGACAGGCTTGTTGATCAGTGTGGGGGGGTAAGCGCTGGCCCAGGGCGCCCCTCACAGCGCCGCACTATGTGCATCTGGTACCTTCCCAGGAGCGCAGTTAATACTGCGCTCCCTTCCCATTGTCGCCATCTTCACACTGGCCCCCAGCTTGTTAGGGGGGTCGGTGACTCACTCACCACTTCTTCAGCTCTGTAAGGGGTAGGCGGCATGCTGCTGGGGCGAGCGGTTCCCCTGTGGCGGAGATCGATCAGACCCCTCTGAAGCTCAGTGTCCAGTCAGCGGAGTCAGTGGCTCAGACCCCGCAGGGCGGTCACTGCTCCCCCTTTAGTCCCTCGCTGCAGGCAGGCTGTTGCCAACAGCCTCCCTGTAAAAAAATAAACTCTAAAATAAAACTTTACTAGAAAAGCTCAGGAGAGCTCCCCTAGCTGTGACCGGCTCCTCCGGGCACATTTTCTAAACTGAGTCTGGTAGGAGGGGCATAGAGGGAGGAGCCAGACCACACTCTCAAACTCTTAAAGTGCCCGTGGCTCCTGGTGGACCCGTCTATACCCCATGGTACTATTGTGGACCCCAGCATCCTCTAGGACATAAGAGAAATGGAGAGAGATCAAGAGCCAGCTCCTTACTGCCATGTTACAGGCTGTGTTTGAAAAATGACATGAGCTGGTTGGTTGGTACTTTATCTCCGTCCACTTTGTCTCTCTCCTAGGCTTAGTTCGTACTCCCACAGTCACATCGCGGACACAGCGAAAAGCAGCTCATAGTCTATTACAGATGCTGGGCAGCAACGTTAACCACACAAGAATTTGTTTTACGCACATACATAGTCACAGATGAAGAACAACATTGCGTGAGGAAAAGCAGCAGCTGCTGCATTGAAGCCCATGTTACACAGATGCAGACTCAGTCTCAGACAGATGTACAAATGCAGCAAGCCCCGGTGGTCAGTGTAGGCTAGTCATGTAGTTCTGTTGCTTAAACTTGTTTTAATAATGCAAATACAGATGCAGCCGCCTTTATCTATCCTGCGATGTGTATGCACCAATGATGGCTCTGGAGGAGGTGCTGCAGCGCAGTCCAAAATTCAAACAGAGGAGCCGCAACAACTGCCAGTGAGTCAGTTTTAGGTGGCAGTTGGTGGCAGTTGCTGCGGCTCCCCTATTTGAAATTTTAACTGCGCTGCAGCCCCACCTGTGGAACCGCCACTGGTATGCACGTGTACACACATTGCGGGATCGACTTGTTGCACCTGGGGGTGAATAGTGGGGGTGAAGAGTCGTGCCCGTGATTAGGCAATACAATGTCTAAAGGCCGCCAGTGAGGCACTACCTTGAAACAATAATCACGCGCATGACTATTCACACGCGGGATGAAGCCGGCTATATCTGTAAGATGCACATATTGAGCGAAAAAGACGCTCAGCTGAGTCGCATACAAGCCTGGTGTGATGAGAGCGGCTATTTATTTTAGTTTTTATATATTTTATATAGTTTGAAAAGTATTTTTATAAACATTGAAATATTATATTATGCACATCTGCAAAATGGATCTCCTCAAAATCTGCGGGGACACGGTGATCTGACCATGCCAGTTAAGTGGTTAAAGCAGCATTCTGGAGGAGCATGGCTGGTGGGAAGGTGGGCTGTTCAGGAGGCGTGGTGGCACGATCATGTCACCACGGCTCTGCCCCCTGCCGAGAAAATAGGCATTGTAGTGGGGGGCGGGGCTATGATGATGTGATTCAGAATGATAATTATCATTGGTTCCCTCTCAGACCGCCCACCTGCTATGAGAGGCCAAGGAAGGGGGATGTAGGGGGCTGGTGGCAGATGCGGGAGACTTGCCCGCCTTTCTGGGGGGAGGGGTGGGGGTGGCAGTGCCACCCAATTCTTGGGAGCCTCCTAGCCATTCCAGGAGGGTAGACAAGTGTGGTCTGAGTAGCATCTGCTCTGATCCTGCTGTAAGTGTAAAGTTAATAATTATGACTGCATACCATTGGTCACACAGGGTGAATACATGCCCACTTCCCTAACCCTCACTCTTATTCCTAATACCCTATCACTAAGGGGGTAATTCAGACCTGATTGCAGCTGTGTGTTTTCGCACAGCGGGTGATCAGATCTGAACTAGATGTGCATTTGCACCGCAATGTGCCGGCGCGAGTCGCACAACAGCAACGGGCATCGGTGCCTAGCAACGGGATGGTACGAAAAAAAATGATTGCATGGGCGATCGCAAGGTGATTGACAGGAAGTGGCCGTTTGTGGGTGGCAACTGACCCTTTTACAGGAGTGTCCGGAAAAACGCAGAAGGGTGTCTGACGTCAGCTCCGGCCCCCATCAGCAGGAAACACTTGCAGCGGCTGAGTAATTCCTGGGCTGAGCAGAGACCGCACAAACTGATGTGTGTGCAGCTCTGCTACAAATGCGATCGCACACCTGCACAGCACTTTACCCCTCCCCCTGTAGGCGGTGACTAACTCATTGCAGAGCCGCAAAAAACGCACCCTAGCGATCAGGTCTGAATGACCCACTAAGACCTTAACCCTCACCCTTAATATTATTGGAAAAAGTGCACTATATAAAATTATTATTATTATTATTATTATTATTATTATCATTCCTAAACCCAAACACTAATACTGTAATACAAATACCCTAACCCTCATACTTAACCTTAATTTCTAACACTAATACCCAAAACCTGCACAAATAATACTACTACCCCAACATTAACACCCCAACCCTGACCCTTAATTCAAACCCTGACCCTATTACTCTAACCCTAATAACCGCACAAGAAGAGGGCAGACCAGATTGGCCAAATGGTTCTTATCTGTCGTCAAGTTCTATGTTTCTATGTTTCATTTATTCAAACCCCTATAGCTGATACAGTGTTGATTAAAGGGGACGTTACACTACAGTACACACTCCTTTTACACAAATACATAACCCTTCATACTCAGATGGGGAAGCTGCACATATATTGTAAAGTGTTGTCATTAAAAATAAATTGCGGCGGTATTGCTAAACATTGCAGACACAATGGCTTCTTATCATCTGCTCTGCCCGGCCAGTGGCTGTAATGTGATTGCATTATGCACTATTATTTTTCACATATTACAAATACATGCTGAAACCGCACCTCTGTTCTATGAGCCATAAGTCATTTGCAGTGCACCTGTTTAGCCTGTAGATGGCACTGTGGATGATGCCTCACACATTGATTGTAATCCCTGAGCTCTGTAATATACTGCGTATACCTAGAACTAGTGATGCAATCTCTTTCATTCTCTTCATAAGTAATGTTCATTGGGGTTTCTAATATGGGACTGACAGTGTATAATATGTTGCAGTGTGACAGGAGATTACACACTTGAACACATTTCTCATCATCAATTTTTATTTTTCCAGAATCTCCTCTCTAGAATATCGGAGGACCACTACCAAAGCATGGCTGAAGACTCCTACAGAGAAACCAATATAAGCTATGTGTGTAGGTGTAGCGCATATTACTCTATGTCCAGTACAGCACTATATATGTATGTTTAATTGAGTTTGTACCTGCAGTAAGATTGTCTACTATGCAGAAATGAATACATCTAATGCTTCAATGAATCAGGGGGTTTCTGTACTTGCTGAAATAATCAGTGTAATTGAATAAAAGAGTCTGCTTTATGCATTATTTATACAGTGTCTGTCCTCTCTGGTGACCCCCCTTGCATTCTACAATGGTGTATATATAGGTGGGGACTGACGCGTTTCACAATAACTCTGACACACTTACACAGTCTTTCTCTGTGCATAATGGGTAGTATAAGTCAGTGGCGTAACTTGACATTTTAGCACTGTGTGCAATAAACAGCATCGGCGCCCCCTAGGGCCGTTTTTTTGTATGGGCTCAAGGGCACTTGCCCAAGGGCCCCAGGAGTATAAGGACCCTAGGCTGATATCTGAGGGTCCCCTCTTTCCAGGGGTACCAGATATTAGAAAAATCAGCCCTGGGGAACCGGAGATATCCGACTTCAAAGCAGTGGTCCCCATCAAAGCCTATTAATTGCTCTTCCCAGCCAGATATCTCTGGTTCTATCTGAGTTAGAGAGTTTCCGGGGGTATACTCCAAAAGCTGGGACTCTCCCCTTGTCTCTACTACAGTATGCCCAGAACTAGAGATATCAGCTTTCAAGCAGCTGGTCCCTGCTCCAGCTCCACACTCCTAATATGCAGTTTTTTTATGTTTTCGTTTGTGGATTACTTTGGCTCCTGAACTCTGATCCCTAAGTTCCCAGAACCTCCTGAAAGGAGGGACTCTCTAGTTTTTTTATCCCAATCAAAGCTAAGAAATCTATTTTCAGGAACTTGAGAGCTCTGCAGTCAAGCAAGGTGCCCTCCCACCAGATAATGATGAATATTAAGCCCACTCCATTATCCACCCCTCCCCTACATATTAAACAACCCCTACTACCCTAGAAGTCATGTATCATGGCCCCTTCATTCAGCCCAATGCCCCATTCTACAGTTTAATGTTCTCCCTCTTGCCCCATCTGTGCAGTAAAGGAGTAATTAGCAGAAATTGCTGCTCCAGGTCCTACATGCTGAGCGGAAGATAGAAAAACCCCTACCGCCTGCGGGACATCAAAGTTGCCTGCCGCTGACAGCACCCCCCACCCCTACCGCTGGAGGATGGGTAAGAAGCCCAGTGCATTGCTGTGACCAGAGGCTTACACTGCTGTTAAGATGGCCCTGTCACCTCCCCTTCATATACAAAACAAGGCCAGTGCCAAAAATATAGGGGCTTGGCATAATGGGAAGGCGCATGGCCACAGAGCTTGATTTTACACATTACGGCAAGCAGAGCTCCCGTTTACATATTATGTCAGGCAGCGCTCCCTTTTACACATTATGGCAGGTAGAGCCCCATTTTACTCAGTATGGCAGGTAGAGCCCACTTTTACGCAGTATGGGAGCTAGAGTCCCCTTTTACACTGTACGGCAGCTAAAGTCCCCTATTATACAGTATGGCAGCTAGAGCACCCTTTTACACAGTATGGCAGGTAGAGTCCTTTTTACACATTACGACAGGTAGAGTCCCCCTTTTTACACATTACAGCAGCAGAGTCCCCTTTTTACACATTAAGCAGGCAGAGTCCCCCTTTTTACACATTAGGCAGCAGAGACCCCTTTTTTGCACATTATGGTAGCAGAGCCACCCTTTTTCACACATTAGGCGGGCAGAGTACCCCTTTTTACACATTAGGCAGCAGTGTCCCCTTTTTTGCACATTATGGTAGCAGAGCCCACCCTTTTTACACATTAGGCAGGCAGAGCCTACCTTTTTTACAAATTAGGCAGGCAGAGTCCCCCTTTTTTACACTGTAGGCAGGATGAGTCCCCCTTTTTACACATTAAGCAGGCAGAGTCCCCTTTTACACATTAACAGGCAGAGCCCCCGTTTAACACATTAGCAGGAGTCCCCCTTTTTACACATAAACAGGCAGAGTCAGAAAGAGAGAGAGAGAGAAAGAGAAAAGGAATAGATGGAATGCCTGCCCAAGTCCTTCTTCTCCCCCATTAGCAGCTAACCGCAGAGCAAGGCAGGGCGCATGGCAGAATGGGAGACTGAGTAAGTTGGAGGAGACGTCTGACATCATCACGTCTCTCTCTAGTGGTAGGGGGTGGCGATCCGGCATCCAGAGGCAGACACTCATGTCCCAGGAGCTGGTGGCAGTAACTGCTGCAGTGCGACGGCGTTAGATGGGAGACAAGCAGCAGGAGTGAGTAGTGAGTCGGACTGGAGATAGTGGCCATGTGTGAGGGATGTGCAACCAGATGGTGCGCCCTCAGTGCATTTGCGCTATGGGCAAGGCACCATTGGCACACACCTAGTTAAGGCCCTGGTATAAGTACCAGGTGCGTGCTGTACAAGTGCTGCCTGCAGGGCTGTATAAAGGGATACATGGGCCTGAGACAGAAAATGCTCAAGGGCCTATTGTGAGAAGCAGAGGAGCTTTGACCAGTCCTGTGTGGGTGTGGCCAGTCCTGTGTGGGTGTATCCAGTCATGTGTAAGTGTGGTCAATGCTGTGTGGGTGTGTCCAGTGGGTGTGTACAGCCCTCAGAGATGTGCGGTGAGGTAAATGGCTCGTGAGGTACTGGCTAATACCAGAGACAGATTTATACACAATATATGAGCCAAAGAGCTCATGTGGGTATTATATAGAGGTGCAGCAGTATATACACGTATGGGCATTATACACAGGTGCAGCAGTATATACATGTGGGCATTATACACAGGTGCAGCAGTACATACATGTGGGCATTATACACAGGTGCAGCAGTATATACACATATGGGCATTATGCACAGGTGCAGCAGTATATACATGTGAGCATTATACACAGGTGCAGCAGTACATACATGTGGGCATTATACACAGGTGCAGCAGTATATACATATGGGCATGATACACAGGTGCAGCAGTATATACATGTGGGCATTATACACAGGTGCAGCAGTATATACATGTGGGCATTATACACAGGTGCAGCAGTATATACATGTGGGCATTATACACAGGTGCAGCAGTATATACATGTGGGCATTATACACAGGTGCAGCAGTATATACATGTGGGCATTATACACAGGTGCAGCAGTATATACATGTGGGCATTATACACAGGTGCAGCAGTATATACATGTGGGCATTATACACAGGTGCAGCAGTATATACATGTGGGCATTATACACAGGTGCAGCAGTATATACATGTGGGCATTATACACAGGTGCAGCAGTATATACATGTGGGCATTATACACAGGTGCAGCAGTACATACATGTGGGCATTATACACAGGTGCAGCAGTACATACATGTGGGCATTCTACACAGGTGCAGCAGTATATATACATATGAGCATTCTACACAAGTGCAGCAGTATATACACGTGGACATTATACACAGGTGCAGCAGTATATACATGTGGGCATTATACACAGGTTCAACAGTATATATATATATATATATATATATATATATATAGTAGCTGCAGTGGCCGGCACTCAGTCTGTAGTATAGTATTCGCCTTGGTGCCCTCCTTACCACTAAAAGTGGAATTAAATACGGAGGAAGATCGGCGGCACTCACAGGACTTAATAAGCAAAGTAATTATGAAGGCAATTACAGCCTATCGTTCATCAACGTTTCAGTTTTATTGTAAAAACTTTCGTCAGGATACAATACAAAAATAACCACATACCGTTATAGAGTGAAAACCCTCACAATGCAGACTCGTGGTCCCGGGGCTGCGGCTGGGGTCTATGACGTCACAGCAAGTGCGACGGGTGCCGTGACTGCACCGGAATCCCGTGAGCCGTTGCCAGGAGACCTTACAAACACAGAACAAAAAACAAAAAATTATGTGAAACAAACCTCAAAACCTATATACATTAATATGAAAAACATGAATGAAATAAAAACGACAGGAGAATTTTTAACACGGTGTGGTGATTATGCAGAACAACTAATAGCATGACACATACTAAATTCAGACCAAACCGAGAACTAATCTCGACAGGAATGTTATCCAAACCATTTGTACACAATAGGTTAGATATAACTATGGCTGGACTCCATGTTTGACATGCATTGGTAAAACAAATTTAAGGCGCTCTAAGGAGTAGGTTGCGCCAATATCTAGTAAATGCAATAAATACATGTGAAATGACAGCAACATTTTAAGACTATGTCTGTGCTAAATAATAAAGTTATTGGATGACAGTTTCCATGGCATAATCAAAACTATGTAATAAATGTCGTTCACACCCACAAATGAAAAAACTGGCAAAGGATAAATACTGTATCCGGGGCATACCAAACTTTGATAGTAAACCTTGTGTCAGAATAACTGCAGATGATGAGTGATAATAACAATTAGTACAAATTACATATAGCAATTCCAGGAAATATACTCATTTAGCCCAGCTGGTGATACAGTATTTAATCTATGTATCCAGTGGGTTTCAAGACGTAAGAGCTGTTTTGCTCTGTCTCCCCCTCTCATGTTGACTGGAACATGGTCTATGATTTTGTATTTAAGTGAAGATAGATTGTGTTTAGACAATTTAAAATGTCTTGCCACTGGTTGATCCTGGTTTGTCCCTTCCAGGGCTTGTCTTATGGCCATTCGATGCGTGGCCATTCTTTCCTTGAACATACAGGTAGTCTTACCTATATAGAGCAGTCCGCATGGGCAACGGATGTAATAAATGACAAATTTGATGCTGCAAGTAAGTATGTGTTTTATCGGGATGCGAATCCCTGTGTGTGGATGATTGAAATCTTTGCCGGTCTCCATGTAGCTGCAGGTTATGCAGCCTGTGCATTTATAGCAACCCGGCTTGCGACTCAAGAAGTGTGACTGATGTGTGCTGCTGATAGTGGAGATGTCATTTTTAACCAGAATATCCTTTAAATTTTTATTTCTAGTAAAACTAGGTAAAATGCTTGTATTTTTTGCAAACTGTAGATCAGGATCTAGAGCTATTGTTGGCCACAGTTGTTTTGCTTTCCTAGAGATGGAGGTACTGAATGGATGATATTGCTGCACAAATACCTGTTTATTCTGTAGTGCTGTTCTGGATGTGGCTGGCGCTAACAGTTGTGCCCTGGGAATAGCTAAAGCTTTCCTTTTTGCCTGTTGTAAAGATGCAAAGTTGTACCCCCGTTGCATGAATTGTGTGATCATGGCATCTATGTCAGCAGCGGCTTTATCTTGTGTATCTGAAATTCTGCACACTCGTAAGAATTGTGAGTATGGTAAGCCTTTGATGCATGCTGGTGGATGTTGGCTATGTGCATGTAAATAGGTATTTCTATCGGTGGGCTTCTTGTATAGGCCAGTGTGTATGGCTCCTTGTTCAAGTGATATGTTCACATACAGGGTTCGGTTCCGCGGCCGTGTTTTGGGTTCGAACGCGTTTTGGCAAAACCTCACCGAATTTTTTTTGTCGGATTCGGGTGTGTTTTGGATTCGGGTGTTTTTTTCAAAAAACACTAAAAAACAGCTTAAATCATAGAATTTGGGGGTCATTTTGATCCCAAAGTATTATTAACCTCAAAAACCATAATTTACACTCATTTTCAGTCTATTCTGAATACCTCACACCTCACAATATTATTTTTAGTCCTAAAATTTGCACCGAGGTCGCTGTGTGAGTAAGATAAGCGACCCTAGTGGCCGACACAAACACCGGGCCCATCTAGGAGTGGCACTGCAGTGTCACGCAGGATGTCCCTTCCAAAAAACCCTCCCCAAACAGCACATGACGCAAAGAAAAAAAGAGGCGCAATGAGGTAGCTGTGTGAGTAAGATTAGCGACCCTAGTGGCCGACACAAACACCGGGCCCATCTAGGAGTGGCACTGCAGTGTCACGCAGGATGGCCCTTCCAAAAAACCCTCCCCAAACAGCACATGACGCAAAGAAAAAAAGAGGCGCAATGAGGTAGCTGTGTGAGTAAGATTAGCGACCCTAGTGGCCGACACAAACACCGGGCCCATCTAGGAGTGGCACTGCAGTGTCACGCAGGATGTCCCTTCCAAAAAACCCTCCCCAAACAGCACATGACGCAAAGAAAAAAAGAGGCGCAATGAGGTAGCTGACTGTGTGAGTAAGATTAGCGACCCTAGTGGCCGACACAAACACCGGGCCCATTTAGGAGTGGCACTGCAGTGTCACGCAGGATGTCCCTTCCAAAAAACCCTCCCCAATCAGCACATGATGCAAAGAAAAAGAAAAGAAAAAAGAGGTGCAAGATGGAATTGTCCTTGGGCCCTCCCACCCACCCTTATGTTGTATAAACAAAACAGGACATGCACACTTTAACCAACCCATCATTTCAGTGACAGGGTCTGCCACACGACTGTGACTGATATGACGGGTTGGTTTGGACCCCCCCCCAAAAAAGAAGCAATTAATCTCTCCTTGCACAAACTGGCTCTACAGAGGCAAGATGTCCACCTCATCATCACCCTCCGATATATCACCGTGTACATCCCCCTCCTCACAGATTATCAATTCGTCCCCACTGGAATCCACCATCTCAGCTCCCTGTGTACTTTGTGGAGGCAATTGCTGCTGGTCAATGTCTCCGCGGAGGAATTGATTATAATTCATTTTAATGAACATCATCTTCTCCACATTTTCTGGATGTAACCTCGTACGCCGATTGCTGACAAGGTGAGCGGCGGCACTAAACACTCTTTCGGAGTACACACTTGTGGGAGGGCAACTTAGGTAGAATAAAGCCAGTTTGTGCAAGGGCCTCCAAATTGCCTCTTTTTCCTGCCAGTATAAGTACGGACTGTGTGACGTGCCTACTTGGATGCGGTCACTCATATAATCCTCCACCATTCTATCAATGTTGAGAGAATCATATGCAGTGACAGTAGACGACATGTCCGTAATCGTTGTCAGGTTCTTCAGTCCGGACCAGATGTCAGCATCAGCAGTCGCTCCAGACTGCCCTGCATCACCGCCAGCGGGTGGGCTCGGAATTCTGAGCCTTTTCCTCGCACCCCCAGTTGCGGGAGAATGTGAAGGAGGAGATGTTGACAGGTCGCGTTCCGCTTGACTTGACAATTTTGTCACCAGCAGGTCTTTCAACCCCAGCAGACTTGTGTCTGCCGGAAAGAGAGATCCAAGGTAGGCTTTAAATCTAGGATCGAGCACGGTGGCCAAAATGTAGTGCTCTGATTTCAACAGATTGACCACCCGTGAATCCTTGTTAAGCGAATTAAGGGCTCCATCCACAAGTCCCACATGCCTAGCGGAATCGCTCCGTGTTAGCTCCTCCTTCAATGTCTCCAGCTTCTTCTGCAAAAGCCTGATGAGGGGAATGACCTGACTCAGGCTGGCAGTGTCTGAACTGACTTCACGTGTGGCAAGTTCAAAGGGCATCAGAACCTTGCACAACGTTGAAATCATTCTCCACTGCGCTTGAGACAGGTGCATTCCACCTACTATATCGTGCTCAATTGTATAGGCTTGAATGGCCTTTTGCTGCTCCTCCAACCTCTGAAGCATATAGAGGGTTGAATTCCACCTCGTTACCACTTCTTGCTTCAGATGATGGCAGGGCAGGTTCAGTAGTTTTTGGTGGTGCTCCAGTCTTCTGTACGTGGTGCCTGTACGCCGAAAGTGTCCCGCAATTCTTCTGGCCACCGACAGCATCTCTTGCACGCCCCTGTCGTTTTTTAAAAAATTCTGCACCACCAAATTCAAGGTATGTGCAAAACATGGGACGTGCTGGAATTTGCCCATATTTAATGCACACACAATATTGCTGGCGTTGTCCGATGCCACAAATCCACAGGAGAGTCCAATTGGGGTAAGCCATTCCGCGATGATCTTCCTCAGTTGCCGTAAGAGGTTTTCAGCTGTGTGCGTATTCTGGAAAGCGGTGATACAAAGCGTAGCCTGCCTAGGAAAGAGTTGGCGTTTGCGAGATGCTGCTACTGGTGCCGCCGCTGCTGTTCTTGCGGCGGGAGTCCATACATCTACCCAGTGGGCTGTCACAGTCATATAGTCCTGACCCTGCCCTGCTCCACTTGTCCACATGTCCGTGGTTAAGTGGACATTGGGTACAACTGCATTTTTTAGGACACTGGTGAGTCTTTTTCTGAGGTCCGTGTACATTTTCGGTATCGCCTGCCTAGAGAAGTGGAACCTAGATGGTATTTGGTAACGGGGGCACACTGCCTCAATAAATTGTCTAGTTCCCTGTGAACTAACGGCGGATACCGGACGCACGTCTAACACCAACATAGTTGTCAAGGCCTCAGTTATCCGCTTTGCAGCAGGATGACTGCTGTGATATTTCATCTTCCTCGCAAAGGACTGTTGAACAGTCAATTGCTTACTGGAAGTAGTACAAGTGGGCTTACGACTTCCCCTCTGGGATGACCATCGACTCCCAGCAGCAACAACAGCAGCGCCAGCAGCAGTAGGCGTTACACGCAAGGATGCATCGGAGGAATCCCAGGCAGGAGAGGAATCGTCAGAATTGCCAGTGACATGGCCTGCAGGACTATTGGCATTCCTGGGGAAGGAGGAAATTGACACTGAGGGAGTTGGTGGGGTGGTTTGCGTGAGCTTGGTTACAAGAGGAAGGGATTTACTGGTCAGTGGACTGCTTCCGCTGTCACCCAAAGTTTTTGAACTTGTCACTGACTTATTATGAATGCGCTGCAGGTGACGTATAAGGGAGGATGTTCCGAGGTGGTTAACGTCCTTACCCCTACTTATTACAGCTTGACAAAGGGAACACACGGCTTGACACCTGTTGTCCGCATTTCTGTTGAAATACCTCCACACCGAAGAGCTGATTTTTTTGGTATTTTCACCTGGCATGTCAACGGCCATATTCCTCCCACGGACAACAGGTGTCTCCCCGGGTGCCTGACTTAAACAAACCACCTCACCATCAGAATCCTCCTGGTCAATTTCCTCCCCAGCGCCAGCAACACCCATATCCTCCTCATCCTGGTGTACTTCAACACTGACATCTTCAATCTGACTATCAGGAACTGGACTGCGGGTGCTCCTTCCAGCACTTGCAGGGGGCGTGCAAATGGTGGAAGGCGCATGCTCTTCACGTCCAGTGTTGGGAAGGTCAGGCATCGCAACCGACACAATTGGACTCTCCTTGTGGATTTGGGATTTCGAAGAATGCACAGTTCTTTGCTGTGCTGCTTTTGCCAGCTTGAGTCTTTTCATTTTTCTAGCGAGAGGCTGAGTGCTTCCATCCTCATGTGAAGCTGAACCACTAGCCATGAACATAGGCCAGGGCCTCAGCCGTTCCTTGCCACTCCGTGTCGTAAATGGCATATTGGCAAGTTTACGCTTCTCCTCCGACAATTTTATTTTAGGTTTTGGAGTCCTTTTTTTTCTGATATTTGGTGTTTTGGATTTGACATGCTCTGTACTATGACATTGGGCATCGGCCTTGGCAGACGACGTTGCTGGCATTTCATCGTCTCGGCCATGACTAGTGGCAGCAGCTTCAGCACGAGGTGGAAGTGGATCTTGATCTTTCCCTAATTTTGGAACCTCAACATTTTGTTCTCCATATTTTAATAGGCACAACTAAAAGGCACCTCAGGTAAACAATGGAGATGGATACTAGTATACAATTATGGACTGCCTGCCGAGTGCAGACACAGAGGTAGCCACAGCCGTGAACTACCGTACTGTACTGTGTCTGCTGCTAATATAGACTGGTTGATAAAGAGATGTCTATGTAACTATGTATGTATAAAGAAGAAAGAAAAAAAAACCACGGTTAGGTGGTATACAATTATGGACGGACTGCCTGCCGAGTGCAGACACAGAGGTAGCCACAGCCGTGAACTACCGTACTGTACTGTGTCTGCTGCTAATAATATAGACTGGTTGATAAAGAGATGTCGTAGTAGTATGTATGTATAAAGAAGAAAGAAAAAAAAACCACGGTTAGGTGGTATACAATTATGGACGGACTGCCTGCCGAGTGCAGACACAGAGGTAGCCACAGCCGTGAACTACCGTACTGTACTGTGTCTGCTGCTAATATAGACTGGTTGATAAAGAGATGTCTATGTAACTATGTATGTATAAAGAAGAAAGAAAAAAAAACCACGGTTAGGTGGTATACAATTATGGACGGACTGCCTGCCGAGTGCAGACACAGAGGTAGCCACAGCCATGAACTACCGTACTGTACTGTGTCTGCTGCTAATATAGACTGGTTGATAAAGAGATGTCTATGTAACTATGTATGTATAAAGAAGAAAGAAAAAAAAACCACGGTTAGGTGGTATACAATTATGGACGGACTGCCTGCCGAGTGCAGACACAGAGGTAGCCACAGCCGTGAACTACCGTACTGTACTGTGTCTGCTGCTAATATAGACTGGTTGATAAAGAGATGTCTATGTAACTATGTATGTATAAAGAAGAAAGAAAAAAAAACCACGGTTAGGTGGTATACAATTATGGACGGACTGCCTGCCGAGTGCAGACACAGAGGTAGCCACAGCCGTGAACTACCGTACTGTACTGTGTCTGCTGCTAATATAGACTGGTTGATAAAGAGATGTCGTAGTAGTATGTATGTATAAAGAAGAAAAAAAAACCACGGTTAGGTGGTATACAATTATGGACGGACTGCCTGCCGAGTGCAGACACAGAGGTAGCCACAGCCGTGAACTACCGTACTGTGTCTGCTGCGACTGGATGATAAATGATATAAAAAATATATATATATCACTACTGCAGCCGGACAGGTATATATTATTTATTATATAATGACGGACCTGCTGGACACTGTCTGTCAGCAGAATGAGTTTTATTTTTATAGAATAAAAAAAAAAACAACACACAAGTGAAGTCACACGACGAGTGTTTAACTTTTTCAGGCAATCACAATATAAGTATACTACTAACTATACTGGTGGTCAGTGTGGTCAGGTCACTGGTCAGTCACACTGGCAGTGGCACTCCTGCAGCAAAAGTGTGCACTGTTTAATTTTAATATAATATTATGTACTCCTGGCTCCTGCTATAACCTATAACTGGCACTGCAGTGCTCCCCAGTCTCCCCCACAATTATAAGCTGTGTGAGCTGAGCAGTCAGACAGATATATAATATATATAGATGATGCAGCACACTGGGCTGAGCCTGAGCAGTGCACACAGATATGGTATGTGACTGAGTCACTGTGTGTATCGCTTTTTTCAGGCAGAGAACGGATATATTAAATAAACTGCACTGTCTGGTGATCACTCACTATATAATATTATGTACTCCTGGCTCCTGCTATAACCTATAACTGGCACTGCAGTGCTCCCCAGTCTCCCCCACAATTATAAGCTGTGTGAGCTGAGCAGTCAGACAGATATATAATATATATAGATGATGCAGCACACTGGGCTGAGCCTGAGCAGTGCACACAGATATGGTATGTGACTGAGTCACTGTGTGTATCGCTTTTTTCAGGCAGAGAACGGATATATTAAATAAACTGCACTGTCTGGTGGTCACTCACTAGTAAACTCTCTGCACTCTCTACACTTCTACAGTACTCCTCCTAGTCCTAAGCTCCAGTAAATCTCTCTCTCTTATAATCTAAATGGAGAGGATGCCAGCCACGTCCTCTCCCTATCAATCTCAATGCACGTGTGAAAATGGCGGCGACGCGCGGCTCCTTATATAGAATCCGAGTCTCGCGAGAATCCGACAGCGTCATGATGACGTTCGGGCGCGCTCGGGTTAACCGAGCAAGGCGGGAGGATCCGAGTCTGCTCGGACCCGTGAAAAAAACCATGAAGTTCGGGCGGGTTCGGATTCAGAGAAACCGAACCCGCTCATCTCTACAAATTACATATAGCAATTCCAGGAAATATACTCATTTAGCCCAGCTGGTGATACAGTATTTAATCTATGTATCCAGTGGGTTTCAAGACGTAAGAGCTGTTTTGCTCTGTCTCCCCCTCTCATGTTGACTGGAACATGGTCTATGATTTTGTATTTAAGTGAAGATAGATTGTGTTTAGACAATTTAAAATGTCTTGCCACTGGTTGATCCTGGTTTGTCCCTTCCAGGGCTTGTCTTATGGCCATTCGATGCGTGGCCATTCTTTCCTTGAACATACAGGTAGTCTTACCTATATAGAGCAGTCCGCATGGGCAACGGATGTAATAAATGACAAATTTGGTGCTGCAAGTAAGTATGTGTTTTATCGGGATGCGAATCCCTGTGTGTGGATGATTGAAATATTTGCCGGTCTCCATGTAGCTGCAGGTTATGCAGCCTGTGCATCTATAGCAACCCGGCTTGCGACTCAAGAAGTGTGACTGATGTGTGCTGCTGATAGTGGAGATGTCATTTTTAACCAGAATATCCTTTAAATTTTTATTTCTAGTAAAACTAGGTAAAATGCTTGTATTTTTTGCAAACTGTAGATCAGGATCTAGAGCTATTGTTGGCCACAGTTGTTTTGCTTTCCTAGAGATGGAGGTACTGAATGGATGGTATTGCTGCACAAATACCTGTTTATTCTGTAGTGCTGTTCTGGATGTGGCTGGCGCTAACAGTTGTGCCCTGGGAATAGCTAAAGCTTTCCTTTTTGCCTGTTGTAAAGATGCAAAGTTGTACCCCCGTTGCATGAATTGTGTGATCATGGCATCTATGTCAGCAGCGGCTTTATCTTGTGTATCTGAAATTCTGCACACTCGTAAGAATTGTGAGTATGGTAAGCCTTTGATGCATGCTGGTGGATGTTGGCTATGTCCCACAATCAAATTTACTTGGGATATAAGTGATACAGAAGTTCACTATCTGTATGTGAACATATCACTTGAACAAGGAGCCATACACACTGGCCTATACAAGAAGCCCACCGATAGAAATACCTATTTACATGCACATAGCCAACATCCACCAGCATGCATCAAAGGCTTACCATACTCACAATTCTTACGAGTGTGCAGAATTTCAGATACACAAGATAAAGCCGCTGCTGACATAGATGCCATGATCACACAATTCATGCAACGGGGGTACAACTTTGCATCTTTACAACAGGCAAAAAGGAAAGCTTTAGCTATTCCCAGGGCACAACTGTTAGCGCCAGCCACATCCAGAACAGCACTACAGAATAAACAGGTATTTGTGCAGCAATATCATCCATTCAGTACCTCCATCTCTAGGAAAGCAAAACAACTGTGGCCAACAATAGCTCTAGATCCTGATCTACAGTTTGCAAAAAATACAAGCATTTTACCTAGTTTTACTAGAAATAAAAATTTAAAGGATATTCTGGTCAAAAATGACATCTCCACTATCAGCAGCACACATCAGTCACACTTCTTGAGTCGCAAGCCGGGTTGCTATAGATGCACAGGCTGCATAACCTGCAGCTACATGGAGACCGGCAAAGATTTCAATCATCCACACACAGGGATTCGCATCCCGATAAAACACATACTTACTTGCAGCATCAAATTTGTCATTTATTACATCCGTTGCCCATGCGGACTGCTCTATATAGGTAAGACTACCTGTATGTTCAAGGAAAGAATGGCCACGCATCGAATGGCCATAAGACAAGCCCTGGAAGGGACAAACCAGGATCAACCAGTGGCAAGACATTTTAAATTGTCTAAACACAATCTATCTTCACTTAAATACAAAATCATAGACCATGTTCCAGTCAACATGAGAGGGGGAGACAGAGCAAAACAGCTCTTACGTCTTGAAACCCACTGGATACATAGATTAAATACTGTATCACCAGCTGGGCTAAATGAGTATATTTCCTGGAATTGCTATATGTAATTTGTACTAATTGTTATTATCACTCATCATCTGCAGTTATTCTGACACAAGGTTTACTATCAAAGTTTGGTATGCCCCGGATACAGTATTTATCCTTTGCCAGTTTTTTCATTTGTGGGTGTGAACGACATTTATTACATAGTTTTGATTATGCCATGGAAACTGTCATCCAATAACTTTATTATTTAGCACAGACATAGTCTTAAAATGTTGCTGTCATTTCACATGTATTTATTGCATTTACTAGATATTGGCGCAACCTACTCCTTAGAGCGCCTTAAATTTGTTTTACCAATGCATGTCAAACATGGAGTCCAGCCATAGTTATATCTAACCTATTGTGTACAAATGGTTTGGATAACATTCCTGTCGAGATTAGTTCTCGGTTTGGTCTGAATTTAGTATGTGTCATGCTATTAGTTGTTCTGCATAATCACCACACCGTGTTAAAAATTCTCCTGTCGTTTTTATTTCATTCATGTTTTTCATATTAATGTATATAGGTTTTGAGGTTTGTTTCACATAATTTTTTGTTTTTTGTTCTGTGTTTGTAAGGTCTCCTGGCAACGGCTCACGGGATTCCGGTGCAGTCACGGCACCCGTCGCACTTGCTGTGACGTCATAGACCCCAGCCGCAGCCCCGGGACCACGAGTCTGCATTGTGAGGGTTTTCACTCTATAAAGGTATGTGGTTATTTTTGTATTGTATCCTGACGAAAGTTTTTACAATAAAACTGAAACGTTGATGAACGATAGGCTGTAATTGCCTTCATAATTACTTTGCTTATTAAGTCCTGTGAGTGCCGCCGATCTTCCTCTATATACCGTATATACTCGAGTATAAGCCGACTTTTTCAGCACAGTTTTCTATGCTGAAAAAGCCCCCCTCGGCATATACTCGAGTCTACGGCTGCAGCAGACGCCGTGGGCTGTGTGGGCGTCCGCTGCAGCCGGCTCCAGGGACAGACACTAGACTCAACAGGAGAGGTTTTTTTATCCCAAGGACCAAGTACAAAGGTCAGGGACACGACCACAACCACCAAGGAGGGAGCGAGCTACGCATCACCACGAAAAAGGCACCTAGAAGAAGAGGATGCCGTGGGGGTGCTAGAAAAAAGCCGATTCAAACGGAGGTATCTGCAGTAAAAGATTCCGCACCTAAAGGCATCTTTAATCTATCAAAACATGATCTTACCACGCACGAAATCTCCCTTTTGAACAAAGGGCTATCATTTGCACCCACAAAAGGGATGAATAAATTCGATACGTTTGTAGACCTGAACAAATTTGTGAGAAAACTCACTCTGAAACGCCATTTTCTAAGGAAGGAAGACGCGGTCATAAGAAATTATGACCAATCTAAATCAGGATTAAGACCGATCTCGAAATTCTACCCCCTGGAATCTAAGGGAAACAACATAGGCATGTTTTACGACTTAGTGGTAAAAGACCTATGTGAGGCTGAGATCCAACCAATTAAAGAGAAGAATCTAACCAACAAAGAAAGACAAGCAATCAAACAAATCCAGGGAAATAAAGACATCGTTTTAAAACCAGCTGACAAAGGGGGGGGGCTAGTGATCATGGACCGCACGGCATATATCATGGAAGCTGAAAGACTACTGGGAGATGAATCATCCTATAAACCACTAGCAGCAGATCCAAAAGAATTGTACGTGGAGGAACTCAGAGCCATCCTCCTCAAAGGCCTCAGGAACGAGACACTTACTAAGGAGGAATACCAATATCTCCTTAGCACTAACCCCGTCACCCCCATCTTTTACTTTCTCCCAAAGGTGCATAAATCTATGACTAATCCACCAGGGAGGCCAATAGTGGCAGGAATTGATTCCCTAACATCTCACCTGTCAGAATACGTGGATATCTTTCTCAGAAAATATGTCATGGACCTACCTGCGTATCTCAAGGACACTACATCAGTTTTGAACCTAATGGAATCACAAACATGGAAAGATACTTATAGGTGGGCCACTGTAGATGTACAGTCTTTATACACGTGTATCAAGCATGACCAAGGGATTCAAGCATGCAACTTTTTTATGAGAAAGGACCCTTTTATCAAGGACGACCACCGGATTTTTATTTGTGATATTATGGAGTTCATTTTAAAACACAACTATTTTAAATTTCAGGACCAATTTTATCTCCAGACCTGCGGGACAGCGATGGGAACAATTTTCGCGCCTAGTTTCGCCAATCTCTTTATGGGCCACTGGGAAAATGATTATATTTACACGGATCATCCCTTCAACACAAAACTAATATTTTATAAAAGATTCATTGATGACATCTTGATTATTTGGGACGGAGATGAAACCTCACTTAATAACTTCCTCGTATATATATCCGATAACAACAGGAATTTGAAATTCACTTCCAATAACAGCACGGAACAGATAGAATTCCTAGACCTAATACTGACTCACCAAGGAAAGGAAATCATCTCGAAGAACTTCATTAAGAAGGTGGACACAAATAGCTATGTCCACTATCATAGCAACCACCATAAACAATGGAAGAATAATATTCCCCTTTCTCAGTTTACAAGAATTGCACGCAACTGTACGAAGACGGATGATCGTGATGCCCAACTGACAATCTACACAGAGAGATTTAAAGAGAAAGGATATCCTGAACGTATTATAGCATCTGCCAATGCAAAAGCAAAAACCCTGGAAAGAAACAAACTCCTGGAATACAAACCTAAGGAGAATGCTAAAGACACGGTTAGATTCATCACCACCTACAGTAAACATGATAACCTGATTAAACAAACACTTAAATCACACTGGAACATATTATTAATGGACCCCATCCTTAAAGATTACCTACCAACTGAACCGCAAGTTGTTTTCAAGAAATCACAAAATTTAAAGGACCTTCTTGCACCAAGCATGTTAAAGAACTACGACACTCCAAGAAACACACTACCAAAATGTGTGGGATGCTTCAAATGCGGTCACTGCAATATCTGTAAATTTGTGAACCCCAACAGGAAAACCTTCAAAAACACGGGTGACACTAAGGAATACAAAATCAAGCACTTCATTAATTGTAATACATGCTCCGTCATATACCTTTTGGAATGCTCATGTAAAATGAAATATATTGGAAAGACTAAAAGACCACTGAAAATCCGCATACAGGAACATATAAGGAATATAAAGAACCGGGTCCAAACTCACGCAGTTTCCAGACACTTCCTACAACATCACGGTTCCAACCCAGAAGAACTCACGTTCAAAGGTCTGGAATTAGTGGCACTAGGAGAAAGAGGGGGGGACCTCTCCAACCTCCTGTCAAGGAGGGAAATGTTTTGGATACATGAATTGAAATCCCTTCATCCGAATGGACTGAACGAAGGCTATGAAATAGCCCCCTTTCTATAAACGTAAGCTTGATCCTTTGAACTCCTGATTTTATCCGCACCTCCTTTTTCCAGCTCAGTCCGGGTTGGAATACGGAGCATTGGGCACCCCAACCTCTGGACCACTTCTTCCACTACCCTAACCACAGATTACAGTCATACCACACTGGATATGCCCAAATTCGTTCGATCTTGGAAGCCAAGCAGTGTTGGCCCGGCCAGTACTGGGTATGGGCACATCCCAAGAATACCGGGTACTGTAATAATAGTTGGAACATGGGTCAGTGCTCTTTCTGCAATATCAGTCCATCCTCTACGCTTTCTCCCCCCCACCCCCCCCCCCCTATAACCCCCCCCCCTTTTTCCCCTCCCCTTTTACCCACAACTAATTCATATTTCATATAATCAAATTCAATGTTCATATGACTTTTTAAACTATGCATAAGCATTTATGAATCCTATTGTAATGCCACTCTCACCAAAAAATTTTCCTTCATCCAATATAAAACTGTATGTATCTATGTGAGCCCATAGAAAATACCTGATGCCGCAAAAAATACGTCAGTTTACCGTTCGCATCAAAGTACTTTTTGATCTATTGATTAGTATTGTGATACACAGCCCCAATACAATTTTTACTTAATCAGTGTTCTTTGTAAATAAGGACATTAAAATGACACATTTTTAAATGCATTTGCGGTTCCACTGACACTTGTTTCTCCCATCCCTATGTTATTATTTCCGGTGTGGAGACGGAGTCAGCACTTATAAACTGCAGAAATCTATGCATGTGAACTATGAAAAAATGGCCGCCGACATCTGCTTCCAGCCTGGTCAACGGTCTTCAGATACGGACTCCAAGAAAATGGCCGCCGCACTTCCTCTTACAACAACCGGCGCATGCGCGGGAAGGATCCACTGACACCGGAAGTGGGGCGGAAATGACGCAATTCGCGTCACTTAACCGGACTTCAGTAAACATAAAGTATTTCTGTTTTTAAGTAGTTTCTAGACACAATTTCTCAGCGCAATTAAGGCGCTTTTGCATGCTGCCAATATCCCCACATGCAGAGACTATTTATATTGTATTTCTGAAACACAATAACGTTTTTTAAAATTTACATCCTGTCACAGGAAGTGAGGTCACTAATTACTTCCTGACCCACAGGGGTATAAATAAATGACATGTCCCACTGTACTCACTACCCCTTGATGAAGTCACATAAGACGAAACGCGTTGGGTGATTCCTGCTATTACTGAAAATCCAAAGATAAGCTGATCGTTCTATTCATTAATTCTCTTTTCTAATTAATTTTAGATATATTTATACCTCGCACAATATATTTTTTATGACCATAAGGACCCGTTTTTAATACGTATTTAGGTCTTTTTATGTCCTTTTTATGCGTTTTTCTCTGTGTATATGTTTTACTGTTTACTTTTAAACAGAAAACCCTTTTTTATAACCCCCTTTTTTTAGATATTGACATGTGTGTCAAAAATTTTTTTTTTTTTAAACTGTTTACGTTCGTTGTGAATAAATCCCGCCTGTGCTTTTAAAGATACTTCTCTAGTTTTATACTTTTTTACCACCAGTGGTCGCTCTGATCTTATCTACTTTTTCCATATTCTTTTATCCTACACACGTACAAGTGTAGGTTTTATTTGAGATTGAGCAGACGCCCCATACAGAGAGGGGAGTGGTATCATAGAGAACTTTCCACAAGGGATTATAGTAGACATACTGTGAAAAACTATATCTACATTTTTTTTGGCGCTGTTAGTTCACCCCATACACACATATTTCTGTACTATTTCTTACAGCCGCCTTAAATTGGGCCAGTAGATTCACACAGCATGTTCAGAATAAACGAACGTACAGATAAAAGGAGCAATTTGTGTAACAAAATCTTTAATGAAACCAATAAACCAGAGGAAACACCCACATCAGTTAACCTGGATAATATGTTCTGGGACATTGAGAGACTCCTTGTTAAGGAAATAAAAGCATGGTGGGACATTAAAGGTCTAGAACACTATGTAAGTGTGGATAGAGTCCCCAGAGGTCTTAGGATTTTGAAGCAACCCACTTTTGGTACTGAAAACCAAGCCTTTATGAAAGAATGGGACACCACCTTACACAATTGTTCCATCAACTTAATGAGATCACTCATATCAGAGAAAAAACGCATTTTAGTCAATCTAGAAACGGAAATTAAAGAAACGGAAAAAGGTTTTGAGACCTTCAAGGACAAAGAGGATTTTAAAATCAATGAGAAGGTTCTGAATAAGAAGCTTGAACACATTGAGGACACAGTAATCAGGAATAAAGAAAAAAAGTTCAGCAGGGACAAACAGGATTACGAAAATAATAAAGTGAAAAACTGGAACAGGTTCAATCATGAGGAACCACAAGAACGGAAGGTGAGAAAGGATTACTGGCAATCAGCATCACAAAAAGGAAAAAGGAGACTATCAAGCCAAGCCCTACAAGAAAGGAGACCTACACAAACCTCAAACAGATTTACAGCACTACGCAAGCTAGACTCAACAGGAGAGGTTTTTTTATCCCAAGGACCAAGTACAAAGGTCAGGGACACGACCACAACCACCAAGGAGGGAGCGAGCTACGCATCACCACGAAAAAGGCACCTAGAAGAAGAGGATGCCGTGGGGGTGCTAGAAAAAAGCCGATTCAAACGGAGGTATCTGCAGTAAAAGATTCCGCACCTAAAGGCATCTTTAATCTATCAAAACATGATCTTACCACGCACGAAATCTCCCTTTTGAACAAAGGGCTATCATTTGCACCCACAAAAGGGATGAATAAATTCGATACGTTTGTAGACCTGAACAAATTTGTGAGAAAACTCACTCTGAAACGCCATTTTCTAAGGAAGGAAGACGCGGTCATAAGAAATTATGACCAATCTAAATCAGGATTAAGACCGATCTCGAAATTCTACCCCCTGGAATCTAAGGGAAACAACATAGGCATGTTTTACGACTTAGTGGTAAAAGACCTATGTGAGGCTGAGATCCAACCAATTAAAGAGAAGAATCTAACCAACAAAGAAAGACAAGCAATCAAACAAATCCAGGGAAATAAAGACATCGTTTTAAAACCAGCTGACAAAGGGGGGGGGCTAGTGATCATGGACCGCACGGCATATATCATGGAAGCTGAAAGACTACTGGGAGATGAATCATCCTATAAACCACTAGCAGCAGATCCAAAAGAATTGTACGTGGAGGAACTCAGAGCCATCCTCCTCAAAGGCCTCAGGAACGAGACACTTACTAAGGAGGAATACCAATATCTCCTTAGCACTAACCCCGTCACCCCCATCTTTTACTTTCTCCCAAAGGTGCATAAATCTATGACTAATCCACCAGGGAGGCCAATAGTGGCAGGAATTGATTCCCTAACATCTCACCTGTCAGAATACGTGGATATCTTTCTCAGAAAATATGTCATGGACCTACCTGCGTATCTCAAGGACACTACATCAGTTTTGAACCTAATGGAATCACAAACATGGAAAGATACTTATAGGTGGGCCACTGTAGATGTACAGTCTTTATACACGTGTATCAAGCATGACCAAGGGATTCAAGCATGCAACTTTTTTATGAGAAAGGACCCTTTTATCAAGGACGACCACCGGATTTTTATTTGTGATATTATGGAGTTCATTTTAAAACACAACTATTTTAAATTTCAGGACCAATTTTATCTCCAGACCTGCGGGACAGCGATGGGAACAATTTTCGCGCCTAGTTTCGCCAATCTCTTTATGGGCCACTGGGAAAATGATTATATTTACACGGATCATCCCTTCAACACAAAACTAATATTTTATAAAAGATTCATTGATGACATCTTGATTATTTGGGACGGAGATGAAACCTCACTTAATAACTTCCTCGTATATATATCCGATAACAACAGGAATTTGAAATTCACTTCCAATAACAGCACGGAACAGATAGAATTCCTAGACCTAATACTGACTCACCAAGGAAAGGAAATCATCTCGAAGAACTTCATTAAGAAGGTGGACACAAATAGCTATGTCCACTATCATAGCAACCACCATAAACAATGGAAGAATAATATTCCCCTTTCTCAGTTTACAAGAATTGCACGCAACTGTACGAAGACGGATGATCGTGATGCCCAACTGACAATCTACACAGAGAGATTTAAAGAGAAAGGATATCCTGAACGTATTATAGCATCTGCCAATGCAAAAGCAAAAACCCTGGAAAGAAACAAACTCCTGGAATACAAACCTAAGGAGAATGCTAAAGACACGGTTAGATTCATCACCACCTACAGTAAACATGATAACCTGATTAAACAAACACTTAAATCACACTGGAACATATTATTAATGGACCCCATCCTTAAAGATTACCTACCAACTGAACCGCAAGTTGTTTTCAAGAAATCACAAAATTTAAAGGACCTTCTTGCACCAAGCATGTTAAAGAACTACGACACTCCAAGAAACACACTACCAAAATGTGTGGGATGCTTCAAATGCGGTCACTGCAATATCTGTAAATTTGTGAACCCCAACAGGAAAACCTTCAAAAACACGGGTGACACTAAGGAATACAAAATCAAGCACTTCATTAATTGTAATACATGCTCCGTCATATACCTTTTGGAATGCTCATGTAAAATGAAATATATTGGAAAGACTAAAAGACCACTGAAAATCCGCATACAGGAACATATAAGGAATATAAAGAACCGGGTCCAAACTCACGCAGTTTCCAGACACTTCCTACAACATCACGGTTCCAACCCAGAAGAACTCACGTTCAAAGGTCTGGAATTAGTGGCACTAGGAGAAAGAGGGGGGGACCTCTCCAACCTCCTGTCAAGGAGGGAAATGTTTTGGATACATGAATTGAAATCCCTTCATCCGAATGGACTGAACGAAGGCTATGAAATAGCCCCCTTTCTATAAACGTAAGCTTGATCCTTTGAACTCCTGATTTTATCCGCACCTCCTTTTTCCAGCTCAGTCCGGGTTGGAATACGGAGCATTGGGCACCCCAACCTCTGGACCACTTCTTCCACTACCCTAACCACAGATTACAGTCATACCACACTGGATATGCCCAAATTCGTTCGATCTTGGAAGCCAAGCAGTGTTGGCCCGGCCAGTACTGGGTATGGGCACATCCCAAGAATACCGGGTACTGTAATAATAGTTGGAACATGGGTCAGTGCTCTTTCTGCAATATCAGTCCATCCTCTACGCTTTCTCCCCCCCACCCCCCCCCCCTATAACCCCCCCCCCTTTTTCCCCTCCCCTTTTACCCACAACTAATTCATATTTCATATAATCAAATTCAATGTTCATATGACTTTTTAAACTATGCATAAGCATTTATGAATCCTATTGTAATGCCACTCTCACCAAAAAATTTTCCTTCATCCAATATAAAACTGTATGTATCTATGTGAGCCCATAGAAAATACCTGATGCCGCAAAAAATACGTCAGTTTACCGTTCGCATCAAAGTACTTTTTGATCTATTGATTAGTATTGTGATACACAGCCCCAATACAATTTTTACTTAATCAGTGTTCTTTGTAAATAAGGACATTAAAATGACACATTTTTAAATGCATTTGCGGTTCCACTGACACTTGTTTCTCCCATCCCTATGTTATTATTTCCGGTGTGGAGACGGAGTCAGCACTTATAAACTGCAGAAATCTATGCATGTGAACTATGAAAAAATGGCCGCCGACATCTGCTTCCAGCCTGGTCAACGGTCTTCAGATACGGACTCCAAGAAAATGGCCGCCGCACTTCCTCTTACAACAACCGGCGCATGCGCGGGAAGGATCCACTGACACCGGAAGTGGGGCGGAAATGACGCAATTCGCGTCACTTAACCGGACTTCAGTAAACATAAAGTATTTCTGTTTTTAAGTAGTTTCTAGACACAATTTCTCAGCGCAATTAAGGCGCTTTTGCATGCTGCCAATATCCCCACATGCAGAGACTATTTATATTGTATTTCTGAAACACAATAACGTTTTTTAAAATTTACATCCTGTCACAGGAAGTGAGGTCACTAATTACTTCCTGACCCACAGGGGTATAAATAAATGACATGTCCCACTGTACTCACTACCCCTTGATGAAGTCACATAAGACGAAACGCGTTGGGTGATTCCTGCTATTACTGAAAATCCAAAGATAAGCTGATCGTTCTATTCATTAATTCTCTTTTCTAATTAATTTTAGATATATTTATACCTCGCACAATATATTTTTTATGACCATAAGGACCCGTTTTTAATACGTATTTAGGTCTTTTTATGTCCTTTTTATGCGTTTTTCTCTGTGTATATGTTTTACTGTTTACTTTTAAACAGAAAACCCTTTTTTATAACCCCCTTTTTTTAGATATTGACGTGTGTCAAAAATTTTTTTTTTTTTTTTAAACTGTTTACGTTCGTTGTGAATAAATCCCGCCTGTGCTTTTAAAGATACTTCTCTAGTTTTATACTTTTTTACCACCAGTGGTCGCTCTGATCTTATCTACTTTTTCCATATTCTTTTATCCTACACACGTACAAGTGTAGGTTTTATTTGAGATTGAGCAGACGCCCCATACAGAGAGGGGAGTGGTATCATAGAGAACTTTCCACAAGGGATTATAGTAGACATACTGTGAAAAACTATATCTACATTTTTTTGGCGCTGTTAGTTCACCCCATACACATATATATATATATGTTTCATTATACACAGATGGAGTGGTATATTCATGTGGGCATTATACACAGGTGCAGCAGTATATACATGTGGGTATTATACACAGATGCAGTGATATATACATGTGGTATTATACACAGGTGCAGCAGTACATACTATACATGTGGGCGTTATACACAGATGCAGCAGTATATACATGTGGGCATTATATACAGGTGCACAGTGTATAGCTCCTAGGCCCTGGTTCTTCTTAAAAGCCTGCAGTGTTTCCCCTGGGAGCCTCCCAGGGGAGGATGGATCCTCCTGGGGAGGAGGATGACGGAGAGTCCCAGGCTGCAAGGCCTGAGGGAGGCCCTGGGAATTCTGACCTACCGATTGCAGTGGAAGCCTCAGTGCTGGAGGATTTGGACAGTACAGCGTTTCCAGTGATTGTGGGTCCGGTGTTGAAACAGGATCCCCAACTGGAGACCCCCAAACCACAGGATGCCGGCTCTCTGGGTGAGGTAACCCAGAGAGGTGATAAGGTGAATGAGCTTGCCTGTGGTGGGGCGGGGGTTAGTGCTGCAGGTGGAGATGCTGAGGTTTCTGATTGCAGCCTGGAGGATTCATCATCCTCTAGTGATAAATACATGAATATGAGTCTAGAGGAATTAAGAATGGAGCAGAACCGTATATACTCCCGTATTACTTATAAAAAAAGAAGGCGTAACTGTAGCAGCAGATGGGAGAGAGTTGCCCTGAAAGATGAACTTTGGGAGCTGAATGACACTTTGGCTGCAGTTAAAAAGAGGATTAAAATGTTGCAGGATCAGGCTCTATTGCAAAAGGAAAAAGCACTGCTAGAGTCCATACCAGGACAAGATGGCGGATGTGATGGCGGCCCGGTCCCGGCGGGTTCTGTGGCGGCATCTGGGCTCATAGTTCCAGTGGAAGACATGGAAGTGGGCAGCCAGACTGCGGAAGAAGTGGTGGATATCGTGGGCCATGATGGAGGTTGAAACCTCTGGGATTGTGTCTGGTGCCGTGGATACCGAGGGGAACCCTGCAATGACGTCATCCTGTGCTTTCCATGAGGGGGATGCGTCTCTCCCAGAGAGAGTGCTGGGTGGTGGCAGTGCAGGGGGCATGGTGGCTGCCGGGGTGACGGCGGGTGACGGAGCTCTGGTGGCTGCTACTGCTTCCTGTGGACTTGCTCCCGATGCACTTGTCTCTGAAGCTGCGGATATAGGGATGGCGCAGGCCGTGGTAGATGCTGAGGCTGGCTCTCCCTGTAAGCCAGCAGCGACTGGCTCTGGCTTAGTCGCTGTGGTGGCTGAGGGGGGCGGGACCAAAGACGCATCATGTGTGACATCACGAGTGACATTATTAACTGCATCAATGGGAATTCCGGAGTATGAAGCCATATTAAAAACTGGACAAAGATTGGCCCAAGGACTGCCGGCAGTTGATAAGAGCAGCTTAACCCCTGAGGAGACTACACTAGTAGAAACAGTTTACGGAGATATGGATATGCCTGTGAGGGCTTTAGCGGCCGTAAGCTTGATCCAGGCAAACCAAACTAGGATGGCTGGTGGGGCTGGTAGTGCGGGTATAGAGGTCAGTAAGAAGGTAAATGTTAAAGCACCCAAGGGTCTCCCTGTAATCTCTCCTGTGGTTAGACCAGGATCTGGTTCATATGCCAAAACTTTGGAGGGTTCTGGTTGGGCTAGTACTGGTCCTCAGCTTGGGGTAAGTGGGGGTCAGCCTATAAAAAGGCGTAATGTGGTTCAGTTTAGATGGGTAGGGGAAGGGGAGGCTCCTTCAAAGTCGGAGTTCTTGGATATAGTATTCTCGCTGGGTTTTAGGGCCGCAGACCTTTTTGCGTGCATCCATCCGGTGAGAACTCCCGACTTTGATCTGAGCTTCCTCTCCCTGAATGGCTTGCAAGCTTTTGGCTCCCAATGGGAGAAGAACAAGACCAAGGAGCCGTACTGCCATTTTAAAACCAACACCATCACCAGGCAGGATAGGGTAAAGATTACTGTTCTGGTGCGCAATGAGTCACTACCGTCCGCGGATATCGTATATTGGTTGTCCAGGTCCTGCACAGTGTTGTCCCCACTTGAGAAATTTGATTACACTAAGGGGGTCTGGGGTGGTGCCTATTCGACCTTTGTGAGGTTGCACCAGGTAGGGGCTGAGACTAAGCACATACCATCTGCTGCTTATATTGGCCGTGACCGGCTTCAGTGTTTCTATCCTAGGCAGCCCAGAACTTGTCACAAGTGTGGTGACTTTCGCCACCTTAGTATTGATTGTACGGTTGTTAAAATGTGCTTTGTGTGGCCAGATGGGGCACGGGTCCCGTGAGTGTAATAAGGTGAGGTGCAATCTCTGCGGAGCGGATGGCCATCCCTATAGTCTGTGCCCTAAAGCATTGCATAATCATGATGCAGGGGTAGTCGAGGAGGCACTAGAAATCAGGCCCAGTCATGAGGATAACATAATGGTTGCTTTACAGCATCAGGATATGTTGAGGAAACTAGAAGCTGGCGGGGTAGGGAAAGTCCAGGTCGAAAGGGGGGAAGCATCTTTTCAGGCAGTGAGTAAAGGCAGGAGGAAGAAGCTGAAAAAGAGGGGGGGTGGACGTTGTATGCTCTAATAGGTTTGACGTTTTGTCCTCCGCTGATGATGAGGATGAGGGGGAGGTAGTCATGGTTGGGGGAAAAGAACTAGTGTTTGTTCCGAATACTTCTAAAAGTAAAAAGCCAAAACAGGCCTCTAATCTGTCTGTTGATGGGGTGGCAGTTACGGTCAAAGCTAAACAGGAAAAGGGGGGATGTGGTAAAGTTCAGAGCAAAACCAAGCACTTAGATAGTTCTCAGGGGGATCTAGAGTGAGATCCTACAAGGACAGAGTTAAGCCAGGCCTTGGGACCGCTATTAAATAAGGTTGAGGTAGCGCAGAGTTCAGAGGGGAAGGCCCCTCAATCTCCGGGAGAGGTGATGGTGGTGGAGGAGACTCCTAGCCTTGAGGCGGGGAGCCTTACCTATTCTCCTTTGGCGTCCTCTGGTGGGGATGATCCTGGGGGCGGTTCTTGTATTATTGCCCCAAAAGCCCCTGATCCGGATCCTCCCCCAGACAGGGTTGCAAATGGGGAGGGGTGTGATATTAGGGAGGGTGTTGTTGTAGAGGGATCTAAGGGTCTGTTCTGTGAGACTGCGGTCTCAGTTGTTGGTGGGGTGGAGGAGGGGGAGGTGGAAGAAATCTCTTTGTCCGATGAGGATGTTCTTCCTTTCGGGGTTACGTGTAAAAGAGTAGGATCCTTGGACGAGGATTCTAAAAAACAAGCAAAGAAAAAGTGAATGGGGTCCTACCTCTATAATCCAAGAAACATGCATCCCCAACCTATACGATGTGCCACCATTAATGTGGCTTCCGTGTTTTCTGAACGTGCTCGTTTCTTGGCCTTCGATTTTTTCAACACGGTTGATGTTGACTTTTTATTTTTGCAGGAGACCAGGGTAGGTGACTTGGCCACACTCCATCGGGCCAAGTGTCAGTGGAAGCGGGGGCCTTCCTTCTGGTCTCTTGCGACCGAGGCGTCCAGTGGGTTGGCAGTGCTTTTTACTGATATGGTAAACGTGCACAGGATTATAGATTTACAGGTAGGTAGGTGCATGGTTTTAGATGTCAACCTGAGAGGACATGACCTGAGGCTAATAAACATCTATGGGCCCCATTCAAAGTGGGACAGGAAATGTCTTTTCAGGGAGATAAAACCTTTCTTTTACGGCCCGGCAGATTGTCTTTGGAGGTGATGTTAACACCGTCATTAGGCCAAAAGACAGAGGGGACACAAAGGCGACCCTGGGCTATGATTCCAATTTTCTAGTTAGCATGGTTAGAGAGGCTGGTCTGGTGGATGTGCATGTTCGCCATTTCCCAGACCTCACAGGTTTCACCTATCATTGTGGTAGTCGTAGGTCTAGGATAGATAGGTTTTTTGTTAAGGAGTCCTCGAAAACTTTGCCTCCTGAGACAAAGCCAGTAGAGTTCTCCGATCACGTTTTTCTGTGTGTTGCTTTGAACGTCTCAGAAACCCCTCAGAAAGGGCGGGGCCTTTGGCGTTTGAATTCCGAGCTCCTGAAGGAGGAGGGAGTTAGACAGTCCTTTAGAGACTTTCTTCAACTACAGGAAACACTTCTGGAGGCTGGTTGGAGTAGGTCTGAGTGGTGGGAGGAGTGTAAAAAGAGGACTCGAAGGCTTTTTCAAAGGCTGGTAGCCAGGAAAAACTTGACAAAAAGATGTATCTACCAGAGCCTGAGAAAGAAACTGTATTTCTTGATCTCTGAGCGTGGAGATAGTGGGGAAATCTCCCGGGTGAAGTCTCAGATGAAGGAATATCAGTACGATCGCCTGGCTTCTTTGATTCTGGAGAGGGATTATGGAAAGTACCACTCGCCTGATCCCTACCAGAGTTGCAGAAAATCAGTTGATTTGAGGGAGGTCCGGGGCCTGTTTGATGACCAGGGTACTCTTCATGAAGACAGGGAGGGTATTTTGGGAGTCATCAGGTCCTGTTACTCCAGCCTTTTGTCTGAGCAGCCACTCATCAGAGAGAGGATGGATCAGTTTCTGAGGGAGACACCTGGGCTTGAGCAACTTGATCCTTCTTTTGACTCTTTGGGCAGTGATGTGATAGTGGAGGAGGTCAAGAGAGCCATAGACGGTTTGTCTATAAAAAAATCTCCAGGCCCAGATGGGTTAACATCTGAATTTTTTAAAGCTTTTTCAGACATCTTGGCTCCTCATCTCATGGAGGTATTTAATGAAAGCCTGGGTAAGGGATCACTCCCTCCCTCTATGAGATCCTCTGCTCTCATATTATTGTCTAAAGGTAGGGACCCGGTGCGTGTTGAGAACTGGCGCCCCATCGCTCTTCTCAATACGGACAGAAAGATACTGGCAAAGGTGCTTTTTAATCGGCTGATGGAAGTTTCCGGGCTGTTACTTTCTCCGTCACAGCATTGCACTGTAAAAGGCCGAAGCACCTTTAGTGCTGTCCTTGGCATCCGGGAGGCTGTGGAGCAATGTCGTGCTGAAAAATGGGGTAAGTATTTGCTGGCATTGGATCAGTCCAAGGCTTTTGACCGAGTTAATCATCAGTGCCTGTGGGCTGTGCTGGAGAGGTATGGTCTTCCAGCGAGGGTGGTAGATTGGCTACGTGTCATTTACAATCAGGCTGAGAGCTTCCCACTTGTCAATGGCTGGGTAGGCCCTGCTTTTGCGGTCGACTCGGGTGTCCGTCAGGGGTGTCCCCTGAGTTCCCTTCTATATGTATTTGCAATTGATCCTTTTGTGCGGAGGATTGAGAGCAGTGCTGTGGCAGGGGTTCAGCTGGGCCCTGGGTTGCCGCTGAGGGTGGTGGCCTACGCAGACGATGTTACTGTGGTCCTGTCATCTGTGGCAGAGGCACGTGGCATGGAACATCTTATCTGTGAGTACTCTGAGGCTTCGGTCTCCAGAATCAATAAGGATAAGTGTGAAGCTTTCTGGATGGGGGAGGAAGGTGATGAATTTACCCTTCCGGATAGCCGCCCCTGCGCCAGTCCAGAGATAAAAATTCTAGGTATCAAATTTGGCTCTGGTGATTATGCCACTCAGAATTGGGAGAAGAGGCTGGAAGATGCTACCAGGAAGGTGCAGTCCTGGAGAAGGTGGCAACTTTCTCTCAGGGAGGGTTGACTTATGCAAAACCTATCTGATTCCGCTTTTTCTGTATGTCAGTTATGTGTGCTTCTTGCCACAGTCTTTGTGGACCAAGATGAATTCTTTATTCTTCCTGATGTTATGGGGGAATAGAATGAATCTGGTCAAGAGAGGGATCACCTACAGATCGAGGGAACAGGGGGGCCTGAGTATGGTCAACCCTGTGGTGTTTTTTGCTACAACGTTTTTAAAACTGAATCTAGGGAGTTTGTTTCTAAGAACTCCCCCTCGATGGGTAGAGAGTTTTAGGGCCTGGGTGTTTCCCTTCCTCAGGTTATGGATGGATGGTGGCCAAGTAAAAACCTTTTGAGTCCGGCATGGCTACCTCCCGATCTACGTTATACTGTGCTTGAAGATGACGAGGCTTGGGGGGCTGGAGGTGGGTGAAGTCAAAAACTTCTCTAGAAGGGAGTTGGAGAGAAGAATTTTGCGGACTCACTTTTATGCTCCGCTGTCGTTGAGGGACTGCCCAGGCAGTGTCTGCTCAGATGGGTTGTCTTTGATTAATTCTCAAAGAATCCCACTGAAGTTCAGAGATATTGCCTGGCTTTCTTTCCAAGGGAGGCTTTATGTGCGGGGTAACCTCAAGTGTCGAAGTGCCAATGATCGTGGCTGCCCACGTGAGGAATGTCTAGGGGAGGTGGAGACAATGGACCATTTCCTCCTTGAGTGTCCCTTCAATATAAAGGTTTACAGAGCGGTATCAAGGGCCTTACGCATCCCGTGCCTTTCGGGGCTTAGTTACCCTGAGTGGGTTTATGGGGCGTTCAAAGGGTATAGAAGGTTTGATTTAACCATAATTTTTATAGTTAGTTTAGCAGTTAGGTTTCACACATGGGGTGCACGGTGTCAGGTTTCCCTCAGAGCAAAGGTCCTCCCCTGTGAGGAGGTGGTGGGAAATATTCTGCACGAGGTTAAGAGGATGATGGATATGGATAGGAAGAGGTTGGATGCTGTCGGGTGGTTCAGGCTCTGGCGCAACCTGAAACCCCCTTGAGTGGGTAGCAGAAGTCCTTTTCTTGTTCATCTTACGGCTTCCTATCCTTCACCTTCCCGTAGATTTTATTTTTTTGTTTTTTTCATTAAAGCGGTTTGCATGTGACTAAAAGACTTCATTCATCTTTTCATTGCTTATGGTTATGAGATGTGTTGTTTGAATACAGTAGGTTGTTTTTTGCTTAGATGTTAAGCAATATTGACATTGCGTATAGTTATACAAGCTTTGTTGCTTTTTGCTTTGGATTATTGGGCAACAATTCAATGTATATTGTATGTCCTATTTTTATGAGTTTTACCATATTTATGTAATGTATGTTGCAATTTTTCTTAATAAAAGATAGCAGTATATAGCTCACCGCACGTCCCTGGTATATACATGCAGGCGCGCACGCAGGGGGGGTTTCCGAGTACCTAGAAACCCCCCCCCCCCCAACAACTGTTTGACTCATTTTTTTTTTATACATCGCGGCAGTCACGGTGCCTAGTAGATAAATGGGCCGGCATACCACAATCTCTGTTTGGTCTTAGGGTTGCTGCGGTTACCACTTTACCTTTAAACGTTCCCACCGCCCACTGTGCCCAGCCAGCCAGCCAATCCGGAAGGGTTTCCTGCGACACGCTCGAGGTTGCTGGGACAACGAAAAGTCCTGAGAACCGGTGCGCTGACCAATGGGAGGCGGCGGCTCTGGTCCCGTGGTGCCCCCGGAAGAGTGGCAGAGACGCTTCTGCTGCTGCTGTTCGGGCTGAGAGTGCAGTCCCAGCGGGTGAGAGCTGTGGTGGCGGGCGGTTCAGGAGCCGCCTGGCTGGGACTGGTAGGTAGTAGTCTGTGCCTGAGATAGGTATAATGCTATAGGGGAGGGGGGCACTATATCTTTATTTGGGGAGCACGCAGAGTCATTACAGGTATATGCAGGTGGGGTTGACTGGAATTCATTAGTTCTATGGGAAGGGGAACTGTCATTAATAAACCTATATGGGGGTGGACAGAAAGCAATACAGGGGCATGAGACCAATAAAGCTGAAGGTGGGGGTGGGGGGGGGGGAGCACAGAATCAACGGTATAATCAGTTGTTATTTATGTAGCACACACATATTCCGCAGCGCTGTACAGAGAATATTTGGCCATTCACATCAGTCCCTGCCTCAGTTGAGCTTACATTCGCTATCACATGTACAGGGTGCAGTATGGTATGCCGGCGGTCGGGCTCCCGGCGACCAGCATACCGGCGCCGGGAGCCCGACCGTCGGCATACCGATAGCTGGGCGAGCCCAATGAGCCCCTTGCGGGCTTGCGCACGCCACGGTGGCGCGCTACGCCTCCCACGCTATTTTATTCTCCCTCCAGGGGGGTCGTGGACCCCCAGAGGGAGAATAAGTGTCGGTATGCCGGCTGTCGGGATCCCGGCGCCGGTATACTGTGCGCCGGGATCCCAACAGCCGGCATACTGAAGACCACCCCATGTACACGCACACACATTCAGGCTAGGGAGAGTTTTGTCGGGAGTCAATTACCAGTATATTTTTGGATTGTGGGAGGAAACCGGAGTACCCAGAGGAGACCCACGCAAGCACGGGGAAAACATACAAACTCCACACAGTTAGAGCCAGAGGGCCTTATTCAGGTCGCATCAACCGCATTCTCCCGTGGCCGCCATATGCAAATGCAGGAAGGGGGGGTTTCTAGTTGCCTGTAAGCCCCCCCTCCTCTTGGCAAGTAGTTCAAATTGTGACAGCAACTGCAATGGTATATCATATAATTAATGGGTGTGGTTCATCAAATCGACAGTGTCTAGGTCGACAATGTTTAGGTCGACCACTATAGGTCGACAGTCACTAGGTCGACATGGATGGAAGGTCGACAGGGTTTCTAGGTCGACATGTGCTAGGTCGACAGGTCTAAAGGTTGACATGAGGAATTTTTTTTGGGGGGGGTTTCGTTTTCTTCGTAGAGTGACCGGGATCCCAAATTAGTGCACCGCGTCCCCTCGCATGGCTCGCTTCGCTCGCCATGCTTTGGGCATGGTGCCTTCGCTCCGCTACCACTTCGCTCGGCACACTTTACCATTACAATCGTAGTCCACGTGGATCGTTAAGTATGAAAAAATTCAAAAAAAGAAAAAAAATGTGAAAAACTCATGTCGACCTTTAGACCTGTCGACCTAGCCCATGTCGACCTAGAAACCCTGTCAACCTTCGATCCATGTCGACCTAGTGACTGTCGACCTATAGTGGTCGACCTAAACATTGTCGACCTAGACACTGTCGATCTTCAGACCGGATCCCACGATTAATACAGCTGCTGCCACATTATGCAGTTTTCATACCCAGTGGTGGCAGCTTCTTCTACCAAGTTTGCTGTGTGTGTGGATCTGATTGATCCTCAATCAGTTCACTGGACCAGAGAGTAGCTACCAGTAAGAAGAGACAGGAGTCTTACCATGAAGTGGGAGAATGTGTGATTAGAAAGTGCGGTACTGGGGTTCTATTATGTTTGTGTATTTATTTATTAAGGAATGTTTAACATTTTCCTGACCATTTCTTTATATTATTTAAATGTTTGATGCAGCCTATACTAGAGACAGTCTATAGTGTTAAATATTAATACTGTTTTTCATACAGTATCCAGTGTATAAAAAGACCAATATTTACATTAGTGTCCAGGGGCGTTAATAGATTCTTCTACTGCTCCCCAGATTCCTGCAGTTGCTCCTATGTTCCGTAGAAATGGATATTGCAGACTTCATTTGGAAACCCCCCTCTAGAAATACTGCGTTTGCCACTGACATGTGGGCATTATATACAGGTGCAGCGGTATATACATGTGGGCATTATACACAGGTGCAGCGGTATATACATGTGGGTATAATACACAGATGCAGTGATATATATATGTGGTATTATACATAGGTGCAGCAGTATATTCATGTGGCATTATAGACAGGTAATATAGTAACATTGTAACATAGTTTCTGAGGTTGAAAAAAATACAATTTGTCCATCGAGTTCAACCTGTTAGTTAATGGTCTCCTACGTTGAACTATTTTTAAGACTAATTTTAACTGTGGTGAATATTTAGCCGTAAACTAAAAAATACTCCATTTTTTTTTTACTATAGTACATGATTTAACCACCATATCTCAGTAGCTCCTTATCCATTAGGAATTTATCTAACCCATTTTTAAAAGTAGTGACAGAGTCCGCTATCACTATTCTCTCAGTCTGGGAATACCATATACGTATTGACCTTACTGTGAAGAAATCTCTTCTTCTCTTTGTGTGAAATCTCCTCTCCTCCAACCTAAGCGGGTGTCCATGTGTCCTTTTTGATGGTCTTACCAAAAACAAATCCCCCTCTAGCTCTGTGTATTGACTCCTTACATATTTGTAAATGTTAATCATGTCCCATCTTAATCTCCTTTTTTCCAATGTAAACATGCCTAGCCTAGCAAGCCTTTCCTAACATTCTAGAGTTTCCATCCCCTTTATCAATTTGGTTGCACGTCTCTGAACCTTTTCTATTTCCAGGATATCCATTTTGTAGTATTGTGCCTATAATTGTACACAGTATTCAAGATGTGGCCTCACCAGTGATTTATATAATGGAAGTATAACACTCTCATCACTTGCATCAATTCCCCACTTAATGCATGCTAATAACTTGTTTGCCTTATTTGCTGCATTCCTACTTTGGGTACTGCTGCTAAGTTTGTTATCTATGTGAACACCCAAATCTTTTTCTAGTACAGAATTCCCTAGTTTCTCCCCATTTAGTATGTAGGTAGTCTTCTTATTTTTGCTACCGAAATGCATTACTTTACATTTTTCTATATTGAACCTCATTCTCCATTTTGAAGCCCATACTTCCAGTATAAATAAGTCTTTCTGAAGAGACTCAGCATCCTCCACTGAATTTATAACCTTACACAATTTGGTATCATCTGCAAAAAATGACACTGTGCTCTCTAGACCTGTTAGTAGATCATTAATGAAAATGTTGAACAATAGTGGTCCAAGTACAGACCCCTATGGCACACCGCTGAGTACCTCAGTCCATTTTGAAAATGTTCCATTTACCACCACTCGTTGCTCCCTTTTATCCAACCAAATACTCACCCAAGTGCATAATATCTTCCCTAGCCCAAGTTCTCTTAACTTGTAGATTAGTCTCATGTGAGGTACTGTGTCGAAAGCTTTAGCAAAGCCTAAAAAGATAACATCCACCTCTTTACCCTGATCTAGGTTTGCACTGTTTCATAAAAGCCAATTAAGTTTGTTTGACATGATCTATCCTTCACAAATCCATGTTAGTTTCTATTAATAACCTTATTGATTTCAAGGAACTCTTGTATTCTATGCCTTAAAATGCATTCCAGTACTTTCCCCACTACTGTATATATGTAAGACTTACTGGTCTGTAATTACCCGGTTCAGATTTTCATACCCTTTTTAAATATTGGCACTACTTCCGTTATACGCCTGTCTTTGGAACCATGCTTGATGTAAGTGAATCAATAAAAATCAAATATAGGGGTGTTGCTAATTCAGAATGTAGCTCCATGAGAACACTTGTGCAGCAGTATATACATGTGGTATTATACACAGGTACAGCAGTATATACATGTGGGCATTATACACAGGTGTAGCAGTATATACATGTGGGCATTATACAGAGGAGCAGCAGTATATTCGTGTGGGCATTAAACACAGGTGCAGCGTTATATACATGTGGTATACACAGGTGCAGAGGTATAAACATGTGGTATTATACACAGCTACAGCAGTATATACATGTGGCATTATACACAGGTGCAGCAGTATATACATATGGGCAATGTACACAGGTGCAGCAGTATATAAATGTGGTATTATACACAGGTGCAGCAGTATATACACATAGACATTATACACAGGTGCAGCAGTATATACATGTAGTATTATACACAGGTGCAGTTGTATATACATTAGGGCATTAAACACAGGTGCAGCAGTATATACATGTGGGCATTAAATACAGGTGCAGCAGTATATACATGTGGGCATTATACACAGGTGCAGCGGTATATACATGTGGGTATAATAAACAGATGCAGTGATATATATATGTGGTATTATACATAGGTGCAGCAGTATATTCATGTGGCATTATACACAGGTAACATAGTAACATTGTAACATAGTTTCTGAGGTTCCAATGGGAGGCTCTGCCCTATGACTGCTGTGTGTTCCCAGAGCAGGATTAACAAAGGGGCTGATGGAGCTGCAGCTCCAGGTCAACACCCCAAAATAGGCCCACTGCATCTGCAGCAACACACCCTCCAACAATTTACACATAAAAATCGCTACAAAATCGAAAAGGGGGTGTGGCCACGGGTAAAGTGGTGTGGCCACGCCCCTTTTCCTGAACTTTCAATGGAAGTTTGGAGATCCAAAAATCGGTACAGACCATAAACAAAGGTGCTGTACCTGCCAAAAAGGTGCAGCTGGAGGGTCTGCCACTTCATCTGCAGCAAGTCTCTGTGCTGCAGATAGGGGGGAAAAATCCTTTTACTGCAGCTTCCTATGTCCTGCTGCCAGTCCGCCTGCCCCCTCCGGCATCAACAATCCCCTCTTCCTAGCCGTGGCGCAGGTGGAACAAATGCTGCTGAGGCCACCGGCATAGATGTGTATGAAAGCGACGCAGCGGAAGGCTTTCATAGCCCTCCCTGTGCCGCATACTTTCTGAGCCCCGGAGCCTTCTCTGCACGTGATGTCACAGAAGTGCCTCCCCGCCACAGCCACGCCCAGATCCCCAGAGGCCCTGACTCCGCAACACAGCACCTGGGCTGCTGGCATGGAAGCCCCGAGATGGATAATGTAACGGATAGAGTGGGTGATATCGCGGCGGGTAATGTCTGGACACTGAATCAATGTAAAAGGTGACAGTGCTGTGCAGTGCAGTGGGTGTGCACTGTCACTGACACTGCACAGCACTCTCACCTTTTACATTGATACAGCGAGTCAGTCAGTTCTGCCAGCAAGTCACTATTGTTAGCGCTGGTGTCCCAACGCCCCTCATTACAGGGAAGTAGATACATTCAATAAATGACAGCTCCCAGCAGCCCTTAGCGCCAAAGCATTCTGGGGCTAAATGCTGCTGGGTGCTATAGTTTATTGATTGCATCTTCTTCCCTGTAATGCGGCGCGTTGGAACACCGGCGCTAACAATAGTGACTGGCTGCTGTGCGAGTTTCCGGGAGAGCCACTGCCAAAGGGAGGACAGCAGCTTAGCTGCTTCCAAATAAGAAGCATAAGCATTACCTGCCCCTCCCCCACTCACAGTACCTCAGGGCCCCATCCGTCGCACCCCCACACCCCCTCTCCACCACCCACGGTGGCTTAAAACCCCCTTCCCCAGCCACAGCACCCCCGCACCCTCCCCCACCTGCGGAACCCCCGCAACCGCTCCTCCTCCACCCGCAGTGGCTCCACCCCCACCCGTGGCACCACCGCACCAACCCCTCCCCCACCCACGGCATTTGCACAAACCACCCCTTCCCCACCCGCATCTCCACTGGACCCCACTCGCATCTCCCCCACACCTGCTACTCCCTCAACCACATCACCTACTAGGTGATTCATTAGGCCCTGCATGCGCTGTTGCAAGGGGCTATGACCCCTTAACCATCGCAAATTGGCGCAGCGGGATTTCCGAGGTACTCCCTGGTGGGTAGCCGTGGCCACTGTCAGACAGTAAAGCACTGCGCGGCCCGCAGTCAGACAGTGATAGCAGTGTGTCCACACAAGGAACTCATCTCAGAGGGCAGAGGAGGCGAGGACTGGACATTGCAGCTAATCGTGTGACTGTGGAGCAGCATGCAGCCTTGCAGGTTTCAATCCCTATCAGTCCCTTGTGTCTCTCTATCATCTCACTCTACCCCTCCCACTCTCTCTCCCCCACATCTCGCTCTCTCTCCATGTCTCTCTCACCCCAACATCTCTCGTTCTCCCACACTGCTACTCCCAGCCTGCCCCCTGCTATGCACTATTACTCCCATCCTACCTCATGACAACTACACCAAACTTTCCCCCTGCTTCCCACTACTACTCCCATCCTGCCCCTTACATCCCACTTCTACCTACATCCTGCCCCCTGCTCTGCACTACTACTCCCATCCTGCCCCTTACATCCCACTACTACCTACATCCTGCCCCCTGCTCTGCACTACTACTCCCATCCTGCCCCTTACATCCCACTACTACCTACATCCTGCCCCCTGCTCTGCACTACTACTCCCATCCTGCCCCTTACATCCCACTACTACCTACATCCTGCCCCCTGCTCTGCACTACTACTCCCATCCTGCCCCTTATATCCCACTACTACCTACATCCTGCCCCCTGCTCTGCACTACTACTCCCATCCTGCCTCTTACATCCCACTACTTCTCCCATACTGCCCCTTACATCCCACTACTACCTACATCCTGCCCCCTGCTCTGCACTACTACTCCCATCCTGCCTCTTACATCCCACTACTACTCCCATCCTGTCCCTTTCATCCCACTACTACCTACATCCTGCCCCCTGCTCTGCACTACTACTCCCATACTGCCCCTTACATCCCACTACTACCTACACCCTGCCCCCTGCTCTGCACTACTACTCCCATCCTGCCCCTTACATCCCACTACTACCTACATCCTGCCCCCTGCTCTGCACTACTACTCCCATCCTGCCCCTTACATCCCACTACTGCCTACATCCTGCCCCCTGCTCTGCACTACTACTCCCATCCTGCCCCTTACATCCCACTACTACCTACATCCTGCCCCCTGCTCTGCACTACTACTCCCATCCTGCCCCTTACATCCCACTACTACCTACATCCTGCCCCCGGCTCTGCACTACTACTCCCATCCTGTCCCTTTCATCCCACTACTACCTACATCCTGCCCCCTGCTATGCACTATTACTCCCATCCTACCTCATCACAACTACACCAAACTTTCCCCCTGCTTCCCACTACTACTCTTATCATGCCCCTTACATCCCACTTCTACCTACATCCTGCCCCCTGCTCTGCACTACTACTCCCATCCTGCCCCTTACATCCCACTACTACCTACATCCTGCCCCCTGCTCTGCACTACTACTCCCATCCTTCCTCTTACATCCCACTACTACCTACATCCTGCCCCCTGCTCTGCACTACTACACCCATCCTGTCCCTTTCATCCCACTACTACCTACATCCTGCCCCCTGCTCTGCACTACTACTCCCATCCTACCTCATGACAACTACACCAAACTTTCCCCCTGCTTCCCACTACTACTCTTATCCTGCCCCTTACATCCCACTTCTACCTACATCCTGCCCCCTGCTCTGCACTACTACTCCCATCCTGCCCCTTACATCCCACTACTACCTACATCCTGCCCCCTGCTCTGCACTACTACTCCCATCCTTCCCCTTACATCCCACTACTACCTACATCCTGCCCCCTGCTCTGCACTACTACACCCATCCTGTCCCTTTCATCCCACTACTACCTACATCCTGCCCCCTGCTCTGCACTACTACTCCCATACTGCCCCTTACATCCCACTACTACCTACATCCTGCCCCCTTCTCTGCACTACTACTCCCATCCTGCCCCTTACATCCCACTACTACCTACATCCTGCCCCCTGCTCTGCACTACTACTCCCATCCTGCCCCTTACATCCCACTACTACCTACATCCTGCCCCCTGCTCTGCACTACTACTCCCATCCTGCCCCTTACATCCCACTACTACCTACATCCTGCCCCCTGCTCTGCACTACTACTCCCATCCTGCCCCTTATATCCCACTACTACCTACATCCTGCCCCCTGCTCTGCACTACTACTCCCATCCTGCCCCTTACATCCCACTACTACCTACAACCTGCCCCCTGCTCTACACTACTACTCCCATCCTGCCCCTTACATCCCACTACTACCTACATCCTGCCCCCTTCTCTGCACTACTACTCCCATCCTGCCCCTTACATCCCACTACTACCTACATCCTGCCCCCTGCTCTGCACTACTACTCCCATCGTGTCCCTTACATCCCACTACTACCTACATCCTGCCCCCTGCTCTGCACTTCTACTCCCATCCTGTCCCTTACATCCCACTACTACCTACATCCTGCCCCCTGCTCTGCACGACTACTCCCATCCTGGCCCTTACATCCCACTACTACCTACTTCCTGCCCCCTGCTCTGCACTACTACTCCCATCCTGCCCCTTACTTCCCACTACTACCTACATCCTGCCCCCTGCTCTGCACTACTACTCCCATCCTGCCCCTTACATCCCACTACTACCTACATCCTGCCCCCTGCTCTGCACTACTACTCCCATCATGCCCCTTACATCCCACTACTACTCCCATCCTGCCCCTTACATCCCACTACTACCTACATCCTGCACCCTTCTCTGCTCTACTACTCCCATCCTGCCCCTTACATCCCACTACTACCTACATCATGCCCCCTGCTCTGCACTACTACTCCCATCCTGCCCCTTACATCCCACTACCTACATCCTGCCCCCTGCTCTGCACTACTACTCCCCTCCTGTCCCTTACATCCCACTACTACCTACATCCTGCCCCATGCTCTGCACTACTACTCCCATCTTGCCCCTTACATCCCACTACTACCTACATCCTGCCCCTGCTCTGCACTACTACTCCCATCCTGCCCCTTACATCCCACTACTACCTACTTCCTGCCCCCTGCTCTGCACTACTACTCCCATTCTGCCCCTTACATCCCACTTCTACCTACATCCTGCCCCCTGCTCTGCACTACTACTCCCGTCCTGCCCCTTACATCCCACAACTGCCTACATCCTGCCCCCTGCTCTGCACTACTACTCCCACCCTGCCCTTACATACCACTACTACCTACATCCTGCCCCCTGCTCTGCACTACTACTCCCATCCTGCCCGTTACATCCCACTACTACCTACATCCTGCCCCCTGCTCTGCACTACTACTCCCATTCTGCCCCTTACATCCCACTACTACCTACATCCTGCCCCCTGCTCTGCACTACTACTCCCATACTGCCCTTAAATCCCACTACTACCCACATCCTGCCCCCTGCTCTGCACGACTACTCCCATCCTGCCCCTAACATCCCACTACTACCTACACCCTGCCCCCTGCTCTGCACTACTACTCCCATCCTGCCCCTTACAACCCACTACTACCTACATCCTGCCCCCTGCTCTGCACTACTACTCCCATCCTGCCCCTTACATCCCACTACTACCTACATCCTGCCCCCTGCTCTGCACTACTACTCCCATCCTGTCCCTTACATCCCACTACTACCTACATCCTGCCCCCTGCTCTGCACGACTACTCCCATCCTGGCCCTTACATCCCACTACTACCTACTTCCTGCCCCCTGCTCTGCACTTCTACTCCCATCCTGCCCCTTACTTCCCACTACTACCTACATCCTGCCCCCTGCTCTGCACTACTACTCCCATCCTGCCCCTTACATCCCACTACTACCTACATCCTGCCCCCTGCTCTGCACTACTACTCCCATCATGCCCCTTACATCCCACTACTACTCCCATCCTGCCCCTTACATCCCACTACTACCTACATCCTGCCCCCTTCTCTGCACTACTACTCCCATCCTGGCCCTTACATCCCACTACTACCTACATCATGCCCCCTGCTCTGCACTACTACTCCCATCCTGCCCCTTACATCCCACTACCTACATCCTGCCCCCTGCTCTGCACTACTACTCCCCTCCTGTCCCTTACATCCCACTACTACCTACATCCTGCCCCCTGCTCTGCACTACTACTCCCATCTTGCCCCTTACATCTCACTACTACCTACATCCTGCCCCTGCTCTGCACTACTACTCCCATCCTGCCCCTTACATACCACTACTACCTACTTCCTGCCCCCTGCTCTGCACTACTACTCCCATTCTGCCCCTTACATCCCACTTCTACTTACATACTGCCCCCTGCTCTGCACTACTACTCCCGTCCTGCCCCTTACATCCCACAACTGCCTACATCCTGCCCCCTGCTCTGCACTACTACTCCCATCCTGCCCTTACATACCACTACTACCTACATCCTGCCCCCTGCTCTGCACTACTACTCCCATCCTGCCCGTTACATCCCACTACTACCTACATCCTGCCCCGTGCTCTGCACTACTACTCCCATTCTGCCCCTTACATCCCACTACTACCTACATCCTGCCCCCTGCTCTGCACTACTACTCCCATACTGCCCTTAAATCCCACTACTACCCACATCCTGCCCCCTGCTCTGCACGACTACTCCCATCCTGCCCCTTACATCCCACTACTACCTACACCCTGCCCCCTGCTCTGCACTACTACTCCCATCCTGCCCCTTACAACCCACTACTACCTACATCCTGCCCCCTGCTCTGCACTACTACTCCCATCCTGCCCCTTACATCCCACTACTACCTACATCCTGCCTCCTGCTCTGCACTACTACTCCCATCCTGTCCCTTACATCCCACTACTACCTACATCCTGCCCCCTGCTCTGCACTACTACTCCCATCCTGCCCCTTACATCCCACTACTACCGACATCCTGCACCCTGCTCTGCACTACTACTCCCATCCTGTCCCTTACATCCCACTACTACCTACATCCTGCCCCCTGCTCTGCACTACTACTCCCATCCTGCCCCTTGCATCCCACTACTACCTACATCCTGCCCCCTTTTCTGCACTACTACTCCCATCCTGCCCCTTACATCCCACTACTTCTCCCATACTGCCCCTACATCCCACTACTACCTACATCCTGCCCCCTGCTCTGCACTACTTCTCCCATCCTGCCCCTTACATTCCACTACTACCTACATCCTGCCCCCTGCTCTGCACTACTACTCCCATACTGCCCCTTACATCCCACTACTACCTACATCCTGCCCCCTGTTCTGCACTACAACTCCCATCCTGACCCTTATATCCCACTACTACCTACATCCTGCCCCCTGCTCTGCACTACTACTCCCATCCTGCCACTTACATCCCACTACTACGTACATCCTGCCCCCTGCTCTGCACTACTACTCCCATCTTGCCCCTTACATCCCACTACTACCTACATCCTGCCCCCTGCTCTGCACTACTACTCCCATCCTGTCCCTTACATCCCACTACTACCTACATCCTGCCCCCTGCTCTGCACTACTACTCCCATCCTGCCCCGTACATCCCACTACTTCCTACATCCTGCCCCCTTTTCTGCACTACTACTCCCATCCTGCCCCTTACATCCCACTACTTCTCCCATACTGCCCCTACATCCCACTACTACCTACATCCTGCCCCCTGCTCTGCACTACTACTCCCATCCTGCCCCTTACATTCCACTACTACCTACATCCTGCCCCCTGCTCTGCACTACTACTCCCATACTGCCCCTTACATCCCACTACTACCTACATCCTGCCCCCTGTTCTGCACTACAACTCCCATCCTGACCCTTATATCCCACTACTACCTACATCCTGCCCCCTGCTCTGCACTACTACTCCCATCATGCCACTTACATCCCACTACTACGTACATCCTGCCCCCTGCTCTGCACTACTACTCCCATCCTGCCCCTTACATCCCACTACTACCTACATCCTGCCCCCTGCTCTGCACTACTACTCCCATCCTGTCCCTTACATCCCACTACTACCTACATCCTGCCCCCTGCTCTGCACTACTACTCCCATCCTGCCCCTTACATACCACTACTACATACAACTTGCACCCTGCTCTGCACTACAACTCCCATCCTGTCCCTTACATCCCACTACTACCTACATCCTGCCCCCTGCTCTGCACTACTACTCCCATCTTGCATTTTACATCCCACTACTACCTACATCCTGCCCCCTTCTCTGCACTACTACTCCCATCCTGCCCCTTACATCCCATTACTTCTCCCATACTGCCCCTTACATCCCACTACTACCTACATCCTGCCCCCTGCTCTGCACTACTACTCCCATCCTGCCCCTTACATCCCACTACTACCTACATCCTGCCCCCTGCTCTGCACTACTACTCCCATACTGCCCCTTACATCCCACTACTACCTACATCCTGCCCCCTGCTCTGCACTACTACTCCCATCCTGCCCCTTCCATCCCACTACTACCTACATCCTGCCCCCTGCTCTGCACTACTACTCCCATCCTGCCCCTTACATCCCACTACTACCTACATCCTGCCCCCTTCTCTGCACTACTACTCCCATCCTGGCCCTTACATCCCACTACTATCTACTTCCTGCCCCCTGCTCTGCACTACTACTCCCATCCTGCCCCTTACTTCCCACTACTACCTACATCCTGCCCCCTGCTCTGCACTACTACTCCCATCCTGCCCCTTACATCCCACTACTACCTACATCCTGCCCCCTGCTCTGCACTACTACTCCCATCCTGCCCCTTACATCCCACTACTACCTACATCCTGCACCCTGCTCTGCACTACTACTCCCATACTGTCCCTTACATCCCACTACTACCTACATCCTGCCCCCTGCTCTGCACTACTACTCCCATCCTGTCCCTTTCATCCCACTACTACCTACATCCTTCCCCCTGCTCTGCACTACTACTCCCATCCTGCCCCTTACATCCTACTACTACGTACATCCTGCCCCCTGCTCTGCACTACTACTCCCATCCTGCACCTTACATCCCACTATTACCTACATCCTGCCCCCTGCTCTGCATTACTACTCCCATCCTGCCCCTTACATCCCACTACTACCTACATCCTGCCCCCTGCTCTGCAATACTTCTCCCATCCTGGCCCTTACATCCCACTACTACCGACATCCTGCCCCCTGCTCTGCACTACTACTCCCATCCTGCCTCTTACAACCCTCTACTACCTCCATCCTGCCCCCTGCTCTGCACTACTTCTCCCATCCTGCCCCTTACATCCCACTACTACCTACATCCTGCCCCCTGCTCTGCACTACTACTCCCATCATGCCCCTTACATCCCACTACTACCTACATCCTGCCCCTGCTCTGCACTACTACTCCCATCCTGCCCCTTACATCCCACTACTACCTAAATACTGCCTCCGGCTCTACACTACTACTCCCATTCTGCCCCTTACATCCCACTTCTACCTACATCCTGCCCCCTGCTCTGCACTACTACTCCCATCCTGCCGCTTACATCCCACAACTGCCTACATCCTGCCCCCTGCTCTGCACTACTACTCCCATCCTGCCCATACATCCCACTACTACCTACATCCTGCCCCTGCTCTGCACTACTACTCCCATCCTGCCCCTTACATCCCACTACTACCTACATCCTGCCCCCTGCTCTGCACTACTACTCCCATCCTGCCCCTTACATCCCACTACTACCTACATCCTGCCCCTTGCTCTGCACTACTACTCCCATACTTTCCCTTACATCCCACTACTACCTACATCCTGCCCCCTGCTCTGCACTACTACTCCCATCCTGACCCTTATATCCCACTACTACCTACATCCTGCCCCCTGCTCTGCACTACTACTCCCATCCTGCCCCTTACATCCCACTACTACCTACATCCTGCCCCCAGCTCTGCACTACTATTTCCATCCTGTCCCTTACATCCCACTACTACCTACATCCTGCCCCCTGCTCTGCACTACTACTCCCATCCTGTCCCTTACACCCCACTACTACCTACATCCTACCCCCTGCTCTGCACTACTACTCCCATCCTGCCCCTTACATCCCACTACTACCTACATCCTGCCCCCTGCTCTGCACTTCTACTCCCATCCTGTCCCTTACATCCCACTACTACCTACATCCTGCCCCCTGCTCTGCACTACTACTCCCATCCTGCCCCTTACATCCCACTACTACCTACATCCTGCCCCCTGCTCTGCACTACTACTCCCATCCTGCCCCTTACATCCCACTACTACCTACATCCTGCACCCTGCTCTGCACTACTACTCCCATACTGTCCCTTACATCCCACTACTACCTACATCCTGCCCCCTGCTCTGCACTACTACTCCCATCCTGTCCCTTTCATCCCACTACTACCTACATCCTTCCCCCTGCTCTGCACTACTACTCCCATCCTGCCCCTTACATCCCACTACTACGTACATCCTGCCCCCTGCTCTGCACTACTACTCCCATCCTGCACCTTACATCCCACTATTACCTACATCCTGCCCCCTGCTCTGCATTACTACTCCCATCCTGCCCCTTACATCCCACTACTACCTACATCCTGCCCCCTGCTCTGCTATACTTCTCCCATCCTGGCCCTTACATCCCACTACTACCGACATCCTGCCCCCTGCTCTGCACTACTACTCCCATCCTGCCTCTTACATCCCACTACTACCTCCATCCTGCCCCCTGCTCTGCACTACTTCTCCCATCCTGCCCCTTACATCCCACTACTACCTACATCCTGCCCCCTTCTCTGCACTACTACTCCCCTCCTGCCCCTTACATCCCACTACTACCTACATCCTGCCCCCTGCTCTGCACTACTACTCCCATCATGCCCCTTACATCCCACTACTACCTACATCCTGCCCCTGCTTTGCACTACAACTCCCATCCTGCCCCTTACATCCCACTACTACCTAAATACTGCCCCCGGCTCTACACTACTACTCCCATTCTGCCCCTTACATCCCACTTCTACCTACATCCTGCCCCCTGCTCTGCACTACTACTCCCATCCTGCCGCTTACATCCCACAACTGCCTACATCCTGCCCCCTGCTCTGCACTACTACTCCCATCCTGCCCATACATCCCACTACTACCTACATCCTGCCCCTGCTCTGCACTACTACTCCCATCCTGCCCCTTACATCCCACTACTACCTACATCCTGCCCCCTGCTCTGCACTACTACTCCCATCCTGCCCCTTACATCCCACTACTACCTACATCCTGCCCCTTGCTCTGCACTACTACTCCCATACTTTCCCTTACATCCCACTACTACCTACATCCTGCCCCCTGCTCTGCACTACTACTCCGATCCTTACCCTTATATCCCACTACTACCTACATCCTGCCCCCTGCTCTGCACTACTACTCCCATCCTGCCCCTTACATCCCACTACTACCTACATCCTGCCCCCAGCTCTGCACTACTATTTCCATCCTGTCCCTTACATCCCACTACTACCTACATCCTGCCCCCTGCTCTGCACTACTACTCCCATCCTGCCCCTTACATCCCACTACTACCTAAATACTGCCTCCGGCTCTACACTACTACTCCCATTCTGCCCCTTACATCCCACTTCTACCTACATCCTGCCCCCTGCTCTGCACTACTACTCCCATCCTGCCGCTTACATCCCACAACTGCCTACATCCTGCCCCCTGCTCTGCACTACTACTCCCATCCTGCCCATACATCCCACTACTACCTACATCCTGCCCCTGCTCTGCACTACTACTCCCATCCTGCCCCTTACATCCCACTACTACCTACATCCTGCCCCCTGCTCTGCACTACTACTCCCATCCTGCCCCTTACATCCCACTACTACCTACATCCTGCCCCTTGCTCTGCACTACTACTCCCATACTTTCCCTTACATCCCACTACTACCTACATCCTGCCCCCTGCTCTGCACTACTACTCCCATCCTGACCCTTATATCCCACTACTACCTACATCCTGCCCCCTGCTCTGCACTACTACTCCCATCCTGCCCCTTACATCCCACTACTACCTACATCCTGCCCCCAGCTCTGCACTACTATTTCCATCCTGTCCCTTACATCCCACTACTACCTACATCCTGCCCCCTGCTCTGCACTACTACTCCCATCCTGTCCCTTACACCCCACTACTACCTACATCCTACCCCCTGCTCTGCACTACTACTCCCATCCTGCCCCTTACATCCCACTACTACCTACATCCTGCCCCCTGCTCTGCACTTCTACTCCCATCCTGTCCCTTACATCCCACTACTACCTACATCCTGCCCCCTGCTCTGCACTACTACTCCCATCCTGCCCCTTACATCCCACTACTACCTACATCCTGCCCCCTGCTCTGCACTACTACTCCCATCCTGCCCCTTACATCCCACTACTACCTACATCCTGCACCCTGCTCTGCACTACTACTCCCATACTGTCCCTTACATCCCACTACTACCTACATCCTGCCCCCTGCTCTGCACTACTACTCCCATCCTGTCCCTTTCATCCCACTACTACCTACATCCTTCCCCCTGCTCTGCACTACTACTCCCATCCTGCCCCTTACATCCCACTACTACGTACATCCTGCCCCCTGCTCTGCACTACTACTCCCATCCTGCACCTTACATCCCACTATTACCTACATCCTGCCCCCTGCTCTGCATTACTACTCCCATCCTGCCCCTTACATCCCACTACTACCTACATCCTGCCCCCTGCTCTGCTATACTTCTCCCATCCTGGCCCTTACATCCCACTACTACCGACATCCTGCCCCCTGCTCTGCACTACTACTCCCATCCTGCCTCTTACATCCCACTACTACCTCCATCCTGCCCCCTGCTCTGCACTACTTCTCCCATCCTGCCCCTTACATCCCACTACTACCTACATCCTGCCCCCTTCTCTGCACTACTACTCCCCTCCTGCCCCTTACATCCCACTACTACCTACATCCTGCCCCCTGCTCTGCACTACTACTCCCATCATGCCCCTTACATCCCACTACTACCTACATCCTGCCCCTGCTTTGCACTACAACTCCCATCCTGCCCCTTACATCCCACTACTACCTAAATACTGCCCCCGGCTCTACACTACTACTCCCATTCTGCCCCTTACATCCCACTTCTACCTACATCCTGCCCCCTGCTCTGCACTACTACTCCCATCCTGCCGCTTACATCCCACAACTGCCTACATCCTGCCCCCTGCTCTGCACTACTACTCCCATCCTGCCCATACATCCCACTACTACCTACATCCTGCCCCTGCTCTGCACTACTACTCCCATCCTGCCCCTTACATCCCACTACTACCTACATCCTGCCCCCTGCTCTGCACTACTACTCCCATCCTGCCCCTTACATCCCACTACTACCTACATCCTGCCCCTTGCTCTGCACTACTACTCCCATACTTTCCCTTACATCCCACTACTACCTACATCCTGCCCCCTGCTCTGCACTACTACTCCGATCCTTACCCTTATATCCCACTACTACCTACATCCTGCCCCCTGCTCTGCACTACTACTCCCATCCTGCCCCTTACATCCCACTACTACCTACATCCTGCCCCCAGCTCTGCACTACTATTTCCATCCTGTCCCTTACATCCCACTACTACCTACATCCTGCCCCCTGCTCTGCACTACTACTCCCATCCTGCCCCTTACATCCCACTACTACCTACATCCTGCACCCTGCTCTGCACTACTACTCCCATCCTGTCCCTTACATCCCACTACTACCTACATCCTGCCCCCTGCTCTGCACTACTACTCCCATCCTGCCTCTTACATCCCACTACTATCTACATCCTGCCCCCTTCTCTGCACTACTACTCCCATCCTGCCCCTTACATCCCACTACTTCTCCCATACTGCCCCTTACATCCCACTACTACCTACATCCTGCCCCCTGCTCTGCACTACTACTCCCATCCTGCCCCTTACATCCCACTACTACCTACATCATGCCCCCTGCTCTGCATTACTACTCCCATACTGCCCCTTACATACCACTACTACCTACATCCTGCCCCCTGCTCTGCACTACTACTCCCATCCTGCCCCTTACATTCCACTACTACCTACATCCTGCCCCCTGCTCTGCACTACTACTCCCATCCTGCCCCTTACATCCCACAACTGCCTACATCCTGCCCCCTGCTCTGCACTACTACTCCCATCCTGCCCTTACATCCCACTACTACCTACATCCTGCCCCCTGCTCTGCACTACTACTCCCATCCTGCCCCTTACATCCCACTACTACCTACATCCTTCCCACTGCTCTGCACTACTACTCCCATCCTGCCCCTTACATCCCACTACTACCTACATCCTGCCACCTGCTCTGCACTACTACTCCCATACTGCCCCTTAAATCCCACTACTACCCACATCCTTCCCCCTGCTCTGCACAACTACTCCCATCCTGCCCCTAACATCCCACTACTACCTACATCCTGCCCCCTGCTTTGCACTACTACTCCCATCCTGCCCCTTACATCCCACTACTACCTACATCCTGCCCCCTGCTCTGCACTACTACTCCCATCCTGCCCCTTACATCCCACTACTACCTACATCCTGCCCCCTGCTCTGCACTACTACTCTCATCCTGTCCCTTACATCCCACTACTACCTACATCCTGCCCCCTGCTCTGCACTACTACTCCCATCCTGCCCCTTACATCCCACTTCTACCTACACCATGCACCCTGCTCTGCACTACTACTCCCATCCTGTCCCTTACATCCCACTACTACCTACATCCTGCCCCCTGCTCTGCACTACTACTCCCACCTTGCACCTTACATCCCACTACTACCTACATCCTGCCCCCTTCTCTGCACTACTACTCCCATCCTGCCCCTTACATCCCACTACTTCTCCCATACTGCCCCTTACATCCCACTACTACCTACATCCTGCCCCCTGCTCTGCACTACTACTCCCATCCTGCCCCTTACATCCCACTACTACCTACATCCTGCCCCCTGCTCTGCACTACTACTCCCATACTGCCCCTTACATCCCACTACTACCTACATCCTGCCCCCTGCGCTGCACTACTACTCCCATCCTGCCCCTTCCATCCCACTACTACCTACATCCTGCCCCCTGCTCTGCACTACTACTCCCATCCTGCCCCTTACATCCCACTACTACTAACATCCTGCCCCCTTCTCTGCACTACTACTCCCATCCTGGCCCTTACATCCCACTACTACCTACTTCCTGCCCCCTGCTCTGCACTACTACTCCCATCCTGCCCCTTACTTCCCACTACTACCTACATCCTGCCCCCTGCTCTGCACTACTACTCCCATCCTGCCCCTTACATCCCACTACTACCTACATCCTGCTCTGCACTACTACTCCCATCCTACCCCCTTACATCCCACTACTACTCCCATCCTGCCCCTTACATCCCACTATTACCTACATCCTGCCCCCTGCTCTGCACTACTACTCCCATCCTGCCCCTTACATCCCACTACTACCTACATCCTGCCCCCTGCTCTGCACTTCTACTCCCATCCTGTCCCTTTCATCCCACTACTACCTACATCCTGCCCCCTGCTCTGCACTACTACTCCCATCCTGCCCCTTACATCCCACTACTACCTACATCCTGCCCCCTGCTCTGCACTACTACTCCCATCCTGCCCCTTACATCCCACTACTACCTACATCCTGCACCCTGCTCTGCACTACTACTCCCATACTGTCCCTTACATCCCACTACTACCTACATCCTGCCCCCTGCTCTGCACTACTACTCCCATCCTGTCCCTTTCATCCCACTACTACCTACATCCTTCCCCCTGCTCTGCACTACTACTCCCATCCTGCCCCTTACATCCCACTACTACGTACATCCTGCCCCCTGCTCTGCACTACTACTCCCATCCTGCACCTTACATCCCACTATTACCTACATCCTGCCCCCTGCTCTGCATTACTACTCCCATCCTGCCCCTTACATCCCACTACTACCTACATCCTGCCCCCTGCTCTGCACTACTTCTCCCATCCTGGCCCTTACATCCCACTACTACCGACATCCTGCCCCCTGCTCTGCACTACTACTACCATCCTGCCTCTTACATCCCACTACTACCTCCATCCTGCCCCCTGCTCTGCACTACTTCTCCCATCCTGCCCCTTACATCCCACTACTACCTACATCCTGCCCCCTTCTCTGCACTACTACTCCCCTCCTGCCCCTTACATCTCACTACTACCTACATCCTGCCCCCTGCTCTGCACTACTACTCCCATCATGCCCCTTACATCCCACTACTACCTACATCCTGCCCCTGCTCTGCACTACTACTCCCATCCTGCTCCTTACATCCCACTACTACCTAAATACTGCCCCCGGCTCTACACTACTACTCCCATTCTGCCCCTTACATCCCACTTCTACCTACATCCTGCCCCCTGCTCTGCACTACTACTCCCATCCTGCCGCTTACATCCCACAACTGCCTACATCCTGCCCCCTGCTCTGCACTACTACTCCCATCCTGCCCATACATCCCACTACTACCTACATCCTGCCCCTGCTCTGCACTACTACTCCCATCCTGCCCCTTACATCCCACTACTACCTACATCCTGCCCCCTGCTCTGCACTACTACTCCCATCCTGCCCCTTACATCCCACTACTACCTACATCCTGCCCCTTGCTCTGCACTACTACTCCCATACTTTCCCTTACATCCCACTACTACCTACATCCTGCACCCTGCTCTGCACTACTACTCCCATCCTGCCCCTTACATCCCACTACTACCTACATCCTGCCCCCTGCTCTGCACTACTACTCCCATCCTGCCCCTTACATCCCACTACTACCTACATCCTGCCCCCAGCTCTGCACTACTATTTCCATCCTGTCCCTTACATCCCACTACTACCTACATCCTGCCCCCTGCTCTGCACTACTACTCCCATCCTGTCCCTTACATCCCACTACTACCTACATCCTGCCCCCTGCTCTGCACTACTACTCCCATCCTGCCCCTTACATCCCACTACTACCTACATCCTGCACCCTGCTATGCACAACTACTCCCATCCTGTCCCTTACATCCCACTACTACCTACATCCTGCCCCCTGCTCTGCACTACTACTCCCATCCTGCCTCTTACATCCCACTACTATCTACATCCTGCCCCCTTCTCTGCACTACTACTCCCATCCTGCCCCTTACATCCCACTACTTCTCCCATACTGCCCCTTACATCCCACTACTACCTACATCCTGCCCCCTGCTCTGCACTACTACTCCCATCCTGCCCCTTACATCCCACTACTACCTACATCATGCCCCCTGCTCTGCATTACTACTCCCATACTGCCCCTTACATTCCACTACTACCTACATCCTGCCCCCTGCTCTGCACTACTACTCCCATCTTGCCCCTTACATCCCACTACTACCTACATCCTGCCCCTGCTCTGCACTACTACTCCCATCCTGCCCCTAACATCACACTATTACCTACACCCTGCCCCCTGCTCTGCACTACTACTCCCATCCTGCCCCTTACAACCCACTACTACCTACATCCTGCCCCCTGCTCTGCACTACTACTCCCATTCTGCCCCTTACATCCCACTTCTACCTACATCCTGCCCCCTGCTCTGTACTACTACTCCCGTCCTGCCCCTTACATCCCACAACTGCCTACATCCTGCCCCCTGCTCTGCACTACTACTCCCATCCTGCCCTTACATACCACTACTACCTACATCCTGCCCCCTGCTCTGCACTACTACTCCCATCCTGCCCGTTACATCCCACTACTACCTACATCCTGCCCCCTGCTCTGCACTACTACTCCCATCCTGCCCCTTACATCCCACTACTACCTACATCCTGCCCCCTGCTCTGCACTACTACTCCCATACTGCCCTTAAATCCCACTACTACCCACATCCTGCCCCCTGCTCTGCACGACTACTCCCATCCTGCCCCTAACATCCCACTACTACCTACACCCTGCCCCCTGCTCTGCACTACTACTCCCATCCTGCCCCTTACAACCCACTACTACCTACATCCTGCCCCCTTTTCTGCACTACTACTCCCATCCTGCCCCTTACATCCCACTACTTCTCCCATACTGCCCCTACATCCCACTACTACCTACATCCTGCCCCCTGCTCTGCACTACTACTCCCATCCTGCCCCTTACATTCCACTACTACCTACATCCTGCCCCCTGCTCTGCACTACTACTCCCATACTGCCCCTTACATCCCACTACTACCTACATCCTGCCCCCTGTTCTGCACTACAACTCCCATCCTGACCCTTATATCCCACTACTACCTACATCCTGCCCCCTGCTCTGCACTACTACTCCCACCCTGCCCCTTACATCCCACTACTACCTACATCCTGCCCCCTGCTCTGCACTACTACTCCCATCCTGTCCCTTACATCCCACTACTACCTACATCCTGCCCCCTGCTCTGCACTACTACTCCCATCCTGCCCCTTACATCCCACTACTACCTACATCCTGCCCCCTTTTCTGCACTACTACTCCCATCCTGCCCCTTACATCCCACTACTTCTCCCATACTGCCCCTACATCCCACTACTACCTACATCCTGCCCCCTGCTCTGCACTACTACTCCCATCCTGCCCCTTACATTCCACTACTACCTACATCCTGCCCCCTGCTCTGCACTACTACTCCCATACTGCCCCTTACATCCCACTACTACCTACATCCTGCCCCCTGTTCTGCACTACAACTCCCATCCTGACCCTTATATCCCACTACTACCTACATCCTGCCCCCTGCTCTGCACTACTACTCCCATCATGCCACTTACATTCCACTACTACGTACATCCTGCCCCCTGCTCTGCACTACTACTCCCATCCTGCCCCTTACATCCCACTACTACCTACATCCTGCCCCCTGCTCTGCACTACTACTCCCATCCTGTCCCTTACATCCCACTACTACCTACATCCTGCCCCCTGCTCTGCACAACTACTCCCATCCTGCCCCTTACATACCACTACTACATACAACTTGCACCCTGCTCTGCACTACAACTCCCATCCTGTCCCTTACATCCCACTACTACCTACATCCTGCCCCCTGCTCTGCACTACTACTCCCATCTTGCACCTTACATCCCACTACTACCTACATCCTGCCCCCTTCTCTGCACTACTACTCCCATCCTGCCCCTTACATCCCATTACTTCTCCCATACTGCCCCTTACATCCCACTACTACCTACATCCTGCCCCCTGCTCTGCACTACTACTCCCATCCTGCCCCTTACATCCCACTACTACCTACATCCTGCCCCCTGCTCTGCACTACTACTCCCATACTGCCCCTTACATCCCACTACTACCTACATCCTGCCCCCTGCTCTGCACTACTACTCCCATCCTGCCCCTTCCATCCCACTACTACCTACATCCTGCCCCCTGCTCTGCACTACTACTCCCATCTTGCCCCTTACATCCCACTACTACCTACATCCTGCCCCCTTCTCTGCACTACTACTCCCATCCTGGCCCCTTACATCCCACTACTATCTACTTCCTGCCCCCTGCTCTGCACTACTACTCCCATCCTGCCCCTTACTTCCCACTACTACCTACATCCTGCCCCCTGCTCTGCACTACTACTCCCATCCTGCCCCTTACATCCCACTACTACCTACATCCTGCCCCCTGCTCTGCACTACTACTCCCATCCTGCCCCTTACATCCCACTACTACCTACATCCTGCACCCTGCTCTGCACTACTACTCCCATACTGTCCCTTACATCCCACTACTACCTACATCCTGCCCCCTGCTCTGCACTACTACTCCCATCCTGTCCCTTTCATCCCACTACTACCTACATCCTTCCCCCTGCTCTGCACTACTACTCCCATCCTGCCCCTTACATCCCACTACTACGTACATCCTGCCCCCTGCTCTGCACTACTACTCCCATCCTGCACCTTACATCCCACTATTACCTACATCCTGCCCCCTGCTCTGCATTACTACTCCCATCCTGCCCCTTACATCCCACTACTACCTACATCCTGCCCCCTGCTCTGCAATACTTCTCCCATCCTGGCCCTTACATCCCACTACTACCGACATCCTGCCCCCTGCTCTGCACTACTACTCCCATCCTGCCTCTTACATCCCACTACTACCTCCATCCTGCCCCCTGCTCTGCACTACTTCTCCCATACTGCCCCTTACATCCCACTACTACCTACATCCTGCCCCCTTTTCTGCACTACTACTCCCCTCCTGCCCCTTACATCCCACTACTACCTACATCCTGCCCCCTGCTCTGCACTACTACTCCCATCATGCCCCTTACATCCCACTACTACCTACATCCTGCCCCTGCTCTGCACTACTACTCCCATCCTGCCCCTTACATCCCACTACTACCTAAATACTGCCTCCGGCTCTACACTACTACTCCCATCCTGCCCCTTACATCCCACTACTACCTACATCCTGCCCCCTGCTCTGCACTACTACTCCCATCCTGCCCCTTACATCCCACTACTACCTACATCCTGCCCCCTGCTCTGCACTACTACTCCCATACTGCCCCTTACATCCCACTACTACCTACATCCTGCCCCCTGCGCTGCACTACTACTCCCATCCTGCCCCTTCCATCCCACTACTACCTACATCCTGCCCCCTGCTCTGCACTACTACTCCCATCCTGCCCCTTACATCCCACTACTACTAACATCCTGCCCCCTTCTCTGCACTACTACTCCCATCCTGGCCCTTACATCCCACTACTACCTACTTCCTGCCCCCTGCTCTGCACTACTACTCCCATCCTGCCCCTTACTTCCCACTACTACCTACATCCTGCCCCCTGCTCTGCACTACTACTCCCATCCTGCCCCTTACATCCCACTACTACCTACATCCTGCTCTGCACTACTACTCCCATCCTACCCCCTTACATCCCACTACTACTCCCATCCTGCCCCTTACATCCCACTATTACCTACATCCTGCCCCCTGCTCTGCACTACTACTCCCATCCTGCCCCTTACATCCCACTACTACCTACATCCTGCCCCCTGCTCTGCACTTCTACTCCCATCCTGTCCCTTTCATCCCACTACTACCTACATCCTGCCCCCTGCTCTGCACTACTACTCCCATCCTGCCCCTTACATCCCACTACTACCTACATCCTGCCCCCTGCTCTGCACTACTACTCCCATCCTGCCCCTTACATCCCACTACTACCTACATCCTGCACCCTGCTCTGCACTACTACTCCCATACTGTCCCTTACATCCCACTACTACCTACATCCTGCCCCCTGCTCTGCACTACTACTCCCATCCTGTCCCTTTCATCCCACTACTACCTACATCCTTCCCCCTGCTCTGCACTACTACTCCCATCCTGCCCCTTACATCCCACTACTACGTACATCCTGCCCCCTGCTCTGCACTACTACTCCCATCCTGCACCTTACATCCCACTATTACCTACATCCTGCCCCCTGCTCTGCATTACTACTCCCATCCTGCCCCTTACATCCCACTACTACCTACATCCTGCCCCCTGCTCTGCACTACTTCTCCCATCCTGGCCCTTACATCCCACTACTACCGACATCCTGCCCCCTGCTCTGCACTACTACTACCATCCTGCCTCTTACATCCCACTACTACCTCCATCCTGCCCCCTGCTCTGCACTACTTCTCCCATCCTGCCCCTTACATCCCACTACTACCTACATCCTGCCCCCTTCTCTGCACTACTACTCCCCTCCTGCCCCTTACATCTCACTACTACCTACATCCTGCCCCCTGCTCTGCACTACTACTCCCATCATGCCCCTTACATCCCACTACTACCTACATCCTGCCCCTGCTCTGCACTACTACTCCCATCCTGCTCCTTACATCCCACTACTACCTAAATACTGCCCCCGGCTCTACACTACTACTCCCATTCTGCCCCTTACATCCCACTTCTACCTACATCCTGCCCCCTGCTCTGCACTACTACTCCCATCCTGCCGCTTACATCCCACAACTGCCTACATCCTGCCCCCTGCTCTGCACTACTACTCCCATCCTGCCCATACATCCCACTACTACCTACATCCTGCCCCTGCTCTGCACTACTACTCCCATCCTGCCCCTTACATCCCACTACTACCTACATCCTGCCCCCTGCTCTGCACTACTACTCCCATCCTGCCCCTTACATCCCACTACTACCTACATCCTGCCCCTTGCTCTGCACTACTACTCCCATACTTTCCCTTACATCCCACTACTACCTACATCCTGCACCCTGCTCTGCACTACTACTCCCATCCTGCCCCTTACATCCCACTACTACCTACATCCTGCCCCCTGCTCTGCACTACTACTCCCATCCTGCCCCTTACATCCCACTACTACCTACATCCTGCCCCCAGCTCTGCACTACTATTTCCATCCTGTCCCTTACATCCCACTACTACCTACATCCTGCCCCCTGCTCTGCACTACTACTCCCATCCTGTCCCTTACATCCCACTACTACCTACATCCTGCCCCCTGCTCTGCACTACTACTCCCATCCTGCCCCTTACATCCCACTACTACCTACATCCTGCACCCTGCTATGCACAACTACTCCCATCCTGTCCCTTACATCCCACTACTACCTACATCCTGCCCCCTGCTCTGCACTACTACTCCCATCCTGCCTCTTACATCCCACTACTATCTACATCCTGCCCCCTTCTCTGCACTACTACTCCCATCCTGCCCCTTACATCCCACTACTTCTCCCATACTGCCCCTTACATCCCACTACTACCTACATCCTGCCCCCTGCTCTGCACTACTACTCCCATCCTGCCCCTTACATCCCACTACTACCTACATCATGCCCCCTGCTCTGCATTACTACTCCCATACTGCCCCTTACATTCCACTACTACCTACATCCTGCCCCCTGCTCTGCACTACTACTCCCATCTTGCCCCTTACATCCCACTACTACCTACATCCTGCCCCTGCTCTGCACTACTACTCCCATCCTGCCCCTAACATCACACTATTACCTACACCCTGCCCCCTGCTCTGCACTACTACTCCCATCCTGCCCCTTACAACCCACTACTACCTACATCCTGCCCCCTGCTCTGCACTACTACTCCCATTCTGCCCCTTACATCCCACTTCTACCTACATCCTGCCCCCTGCTCTGTACTACTACTCCCGTCCTGCCCCTTACATCCCACAACTGCCTACATCCTGCCCCCTGCTCTGCACTACTACTCCCATCCTGCCCTTACATACCACTACTACCTACATCCTGCCCCCTGCTCTGCACTACTACTCCCATCCTGCCCGTTACATCCCACTACTACCTACATCCTGCCCCCTGCTCTGCACTACTACTCCCATCCTGCCCCTTACATCCCACTACTACCTACATCCTGCCCCCTGCTCTGCACTACTACTCCCATACTGCCCTTAAATCCCACTACTACCCACATCCTGCCCCCTGCTCTGCACGACTACTCCCATCCTGCCCCTAACATCCCACTACTACCTACACCCTGCCCCCTGCTCTGCACTACTACTCCCATCCTGCCCCTTACAACCCACTACTACCTACATCCTGCCCCCTTTTCTGCACTACTACTCCCATCCTGCCCCTTACATCCCACTACTTCTCCCATACTGCCCCTACATCCCACTACTACCTACATCCTGCCCCCTGCTCTGCACTACTACTCCCATCCTGCCCCTTACATTCCACTACTACCTACATCCTGCCCCCTGCTCTGCACTACTACTCCCATACTGCCCCTTACATCCCACTACTACCTACATCCTGCCCCCTGTTCTGCACTACAACTCCCATCCTGACCCTTATATCCCACTACTACCTACATCCTGCCCCCTGCTCTGCACTACTACTCCCACCCTGCCCCTTACATCCCACTACTACCTACATCCTGCCCCCTGCTCTGCACTACTACTCCCATCCTGTCCCTTACATCCCACTACTACCTACATCCTGCCCCCTGCTCTGCACTACTACTCCCATCCTGCCCCTTACATCCCACTACTACCTACATCCTGCCCCCTTTTCTGCACTACTACTCCCATCCTGCCCCTTACATCCCACTACTTCTCCCATACTGCCCCTACATCCCACTACTACCTACATCCTGCCCCCTGCTCTGCACTACTACTCCCATCCTGCCCCTTACATTCCACTACTACCTACATCCTGCCCCCTGCTCTGCACTACTACTCCCATACTGCCCCTTACATCCCACTACTACCTACATCCTGCCCCCTGTTCTGCACTACAACTCCCATCCTGACCCTTATATCCCACTACTACCTACATCCTGCCCCCTGCTCTGCACTACTACTCCCATCATGCCACTTACATTCCACTACTACGTACATCCTGCCCCCTGCTCTGCACTACTACTCCCATCCTGCCCCTTACATCCCACTACTACCTACATCCTGCCCCCTGCTCTGCACTACTACTCCCATCCTGTCCCTTACATCCCACTACTACCTACATCCTGCCCCCTGCTCTGCACAACTACTCCCATCCTGCCCCTTACATACCACTACTACATACAACTTGCACCCTGCTCTGCACTACAACTCCCATCCTGTCCCTTACATCCCACTACTACCTACATCCTGCCCCCTGCTCTGCACTACTACTCCCATCTTGCACCTTACATCCCACTACTACCTACATCCTGCCCCCTTCTCTGCACTACTACTCCCATCCTGCCCCTTACATCCCATTACTTCTCCCATACTGCCCCTTACATCCCACTACTACCTACATCCTGCCCCCTGCTCTGCACTACTACTCCCATCCTGCCCCTTACATCCCACTACTACCTACATCCTGCCCCCTGCTCTGCACTACTACTCCCATACTGCCCCTTACATCCCACTACTACCTACATCCTGCCCCCTGCTCTGCACTACTACTCCCATCCTGCCCCTTCCATCCCACTACTACCTACATCCTGCCCCCTGCTCTGCACTACTACTCCCATCTTGCCCCTTACATCCCACTACTACCTACATCCTGCCCCCTTCTCTGCACTACTACTCCCATCCTGGCCCCTTACATCCCACTACTATCTACTTCCTGCCCCCTGCTCTGCACTACTACTCCCATCCTGCCCCTTACTTCCCACTACTACCTACATCCTGCCCCCTGCTCTGCACTACTACTCCCATCCTGCCCCTTACATCCCACTACTACCTACATCCTGCCCCCTGCTCTGCACTACTACTCCCATCCTGCCCCTTACATCCCACTACTACCTACATCCTGCACCCTGCTCTGCACTACTACTCCCATACTGTCCCTTACATCCCACTACTACCTACATCCTGCCCCCTGCTCTGCACTACTACTCCCATCCTGTCCCTTTCATCCCACTACTACCTACATCCTTCCCCCTGCTCTGCACTACTACTCCCATCCTGCCCCTTACATCCCACTACTACGTACATCCTGCCCCCTGCTCTGCACTACTACTCCCATCCTGCACCTTACATCCCACTATTACCTACATCCTGCCCCCTGCTCTGCATTACTACTCCCATCCTGCCCCTTACATCCCACTACTACCTACATCCTGCCCCCTGCTCTGCAATACTTCTCCCATCCTGGCCCTTACATCCCACTACTACCGACATCCTGCCCCCTGCTCTGCACTACTACTCCCATCCTGCCTCTTACATCCCACTACTACCTCCATCCTGCCCCCTGCTCTGCACTACTTCTCCCATACTGCCCCTTACATCCCACTACTACCTACATCCTGCCCCCTTTTCTGCACTACTACTCCCCTCCTGCCCCTTACATCCCACTACTACCTACATCCTGCCCCCTGCTCTGCACTACTACTCCCATCATGCCCCTTACATCCCACTACTACCTACATCCTGCCCCTGCTCTGCACTACTACTCCCATCCTGCCCCTTACATCCCACTACTACCTAAATACTGCCTCCGGCTCTACACTACTACTCCCATTCTGCCCCTTACATCCCACTTCTACCTACATCCTGCCCCCTGCTCTGCACTACTACTCCCATCCTGCCGCTTACATCCCACAACTGCCTACATCCTGCCCCCTGCTCTGCACTACTACTCCCATCCTGCCCATACATCCCACTACTACCTACATCCTGCCCCTGCTCTGCACTACTACTCCCATCCTGCCCCTTACATCCCACTACTACCTACATCCTGCCCCCTGCTCTGCACTACTACTCCCATCCTGCCCCTTACATCCCACTACTACCTACATCCTGCCCCTTGCTCTGCACTACTACTCCCATACTTTCCCTTACATCCCACTACTACCTACATCCTGCCCCCTGCTCTGCACTACTACTCCCATCCTGACCCTTATATCCCACTACTACCTACATCCTGCCCCCTGCTCTGCACTACTACTCCCATCCTGCCCCTTACATCCCACTACTACCTACATCCTGCCCCCAGCTCTGCACTACTATTTCCATCCTGTCCCTTACATCCCACTACTACCTACATCCTGCCCCCTGCTCTGCACTACTACTCCCATCCTGTCCCTTACACCGCACTACTACCTACATCCTGCCCCCTGCTCTGCACTACTACTCCCATCCTGCCCATTACATCCCACTACTACCTACATCCTGCCCCCTGCTCTGCACTTCTACTCCCATCCTGTCCCTTACATCCCACTACTACCTACATCCTGCCCCCTGCTCTGCACTACTACTCCCATCCTGCCCCTTACATCCCACTACTACCTACATCCTGCCCCCTGCTCTGCACTACTACTCCCATCCTGCCCCTTACATCCCACTACTACCTACATCCTGCACCCTGCTCTGCACTACTACTCCCATACTGTCCCTTACATCCCACTACTACCTACATCCTGCCCCCTGCTCTGCACTACTACTCCCATCCTGTCCCTTTCATCCCACTACTACCTACATCCTTCCCCCTGCTCTGCACTACTACTCCCATCCTGCCCCTTACATCCCACTACTACGTACATCCTGCCCCCTGCTCTGCACTACTACTCCCATCCTGCAGCTTACATCCCACTATTACCTACATCCTGCCCCCTGCTCTGCATTACTACTCCCATCCTGCCCCTTACATCCCACTACTACCTACATCCTGCCCCCTGCTCTGCAATACTTCTCCCATCCTGGCCCTTACATCCCACTACTACCGACATCCTGCCCCCTGCTCTGCACTACTACTCCCATCCTGCCTCTTACATCCCACTACTACCTCCATCCTGCCCCCTGCTCTGCACTACTTCTCCCATCCTGCCCCTTACATCCCACTACTACCTACATCCTGCCCCCTTCTCTGCACTACTACTCCCCTCCTGCCCCTTACATCCCACTACTACCTACATCCTGCCCCCTGCTCTGCACTACTACTCCCATCATGCCCCTTACATCCCACTACTACCTACATCCTGCCCCTGCTTTGCACTACTACTCCCATCCTGCCCCTTACATCCCACTACTACCTAAATACTGCCCCCGGCTCTACACTACTACTCCCATTCTGCCCCTTACATCCCACTCTACCTACATCCTGCCCCCTGCTCTGCACTACTACTCCCATCCTGCCGCTTACATCCCACAACTGCCTACATCCTGCCCCCTGCTCTGCACTACTACTCCCATCCTGCCCATACATCCCACTACTACCTACATCCTGCCCCTGCTCTGCACTACTACTCCCATCCTGCCCTTTACATCCCACTACTACCTACATCCTGCCCCCTGCTCTGCACTACTACTCCCATCCTGCCCCTTACATCCCACTACTACCTACATCCTGCCCCTTGCTCTGCACTACTACTCCCATACTTTCCCTTACATCCCACTACTACCTACATCCTGCCCCCTGCTCTGCACTACTACTCCGATCCTGACCCTTATATCCCACTACTACCTACATCCTGCCCCCTGCTCTGCACTACTACTCCCATCCTGCCCCTTACATCCCACTACTACCTACATCCTGCCCCCAGCTCTGCACTACTATTTCCATCCTGTCCCTTACATCCCACTACTACCTACATCCTGCCCCCTGCTCTGCACTACTACTCCCATCCTGCCCCTTACATCCCACTACTACCTACATCCTGCACCCTGCTCTGCACTACTACTCCCATCCTGTCCCTTACATTCCACTACTACCTACATCCTGCCCCCTGCTCTGCACTACTACTCCCATCCTGCCTCTTACATCCCACTACTATCTACATCCTGCCCCCTTCTCTGCACTACTACTCCCATCCTGCCCCTTACATCCCACTACTTCTCCCATACTGCCCCTTACATCCCACTACTACCTACATCCTGCCCCCTGCTCTGCACTACTACTCCCATCCTGCCCCTTACATCCCACTACTACCTACATCATGCCCCCTGCTCTGCATTACTACTCCCATACTGCCCCTTACATACCACTACTACCTACATCCTGCCCCCTGCTCTGCACTACTACTCCCATCCTGCCCCTTACATTCCACTACTACCTACATCCTGCCCCCTGCTCTGCACTACTACTCCCATCCTGCCCCTTACATCCCACAACTGCCTACATCCTGCCCCCTGCTCTGCACTACTACTCCCATCCTGCCCTTACATCCCACTACTACCTACATCCTGCCCCCTGCTCTGCACTACTACTCCCATCCTGCCCCTTACATCCCACTACTACCTACATCCTTCCCACTGCTCTGCACTACTACTCCCATCCTGCCCCTTACATCCCACTACTACCTACATCCTGCCACCTGCTCTGCACTACTACTCCCATACTGCACCTTAAATCCCACTACTACCCACATCCTTCCCCCTGCTCTGCACAACTACTCCCATCCTGCCCCTAACATCCCACTACTACCTACATCCTGCCCCCTGCTTTGCACTACTACTCCCATCCTGCCCCTTACATCCCACTACTACCTACATCCTGCCCCCTGCTCTGCACTACTACTCCCATCCTGCCCCTTACATCCCACTACTACCTACATCCTGCCCCCTGCTCTGCACTACTACTCTCATCCTGTCCCTTACATCCCACTACTACCTACATCCTGCCCCCTGCTCTGCACTACTACTCCCATCCTGCCCCTTACATCCCACTACTACCTACATCATGCACCCTGCTCTGCACTACTACTCCCATCCTGTCCCTTACATCCCACTACTACCTACATACTGCCCACTTCTCTGCACTACTACTCCCATCCTGCGCCTTCCATCCCACTACTACCTACATCCTGCCCCCTTCTCTGCACTACTACTCCCATCCTGCCCCTTACATCCCACTACTTCTCCCATACTGCCCCTTACATACCACTACTACATACAACTTGCACCCTGCTCTGCACTACTACTCCCATCCTGTCCCTTACATCCCACTACTACCTACATCCTGCCCCCTGCTCTGCACTACTACTCCCATCTTGCACCTTACATCCCACTACTACCTACATCCTGCCCCCTTCTCTGCACTACTACTCCCATCCTGCCCCTTACATCCCACTACTTCTCCCATACTGCCCCTTACATCCCACTACTACCTACATCCTGCCCCCTGCTCTGCACTACTACTCCCATCCTGCCCCTTACATCCCACTACTACCTACATCCTGCCCCCTGCTCTGCACTACTACTCCCATACTGCCCCTTACATCCCACTACTACCTACATCCTGCCCCCTGCTCTGCACTACTACTCCCATCCTGCCCCTTCCATCCCACTACTACCTACATCCTGCCCCCTGCTCTGCACTACTACTCCCATCCTGCCCCTTACATCCCACTACTACTAACATCCTGCCCCCTTCTCTGCACTACTACTCCCATCCTGGCCCTTACATCCCACTACTACCTACTTCCTGCCCCCTGCTCTGCACTACTACTCCCATCCTGCCCCTTACTTCCCACTACTACCTACATCCTGCCCCCTGCTCTGCACTACTACTCCCATCCTGCCCCTTACATCCCACTACTACCTACATCCTGCTCTGCACTACTACTCCCATCCTACCCCCTTACATCCCACTACTACTCCCATCCTGCCCCTTACATCCCACTACTACCTACATCCTGCCCCCTGCTCTGCACTACTACTCCCATCCTGCCCCTTACATCCCACTACTACCTACATCCTGCCCCCTGCTCTGCACTTCTACTCCCATCCTGTCCCTTTCATCCCACTACTACCTACATCCTGCCCCCTGCTCTGCACTACTACTCCCATCCTGCCCCTTACATCCCACTACTACCTACATCCTGCCCCCTGCTCTGCACTACTACTCCCATCCTGCCCCTTACATCCCACTACTACCTACATCCTGCACCCTGCTCTGCACTACTACTCCCATACTGTCCCTTACATCCCACTACTACCTACATCCTGCCCCCTGCTCTGCACTACTACTCCCATCCTGTCCCTTTCATCCCACTACTACCTACATCCTTCCCCCTGCTCTGCACTACTACTCCCATCCTGCCCCTTACATCCCACTACTACGTACGTCCTGCCCCCTGCTCTGCACTACTACTCCCATCCTGCACCTTACATCCCACTATTACCTACATCCTGCCCCCTGCTCTGCATTACTACTCCCATCCTGCCCCTTACATCCCACTACTACCTACATCCTGCCCCCTGCTCTGCACTACTTCTCCCATCCTGGCCCTTACATCCCACTACTACCGACATCCTGCCCCCTGCTCTGCACTACTACTACCATCCTGCCTCTTACATCCCACTACTACCTCCATCCTGCCCCCTGCTCTGCACTACTTCTCCCATCCTGCCCCTTACATCCCACTACTACCTACATCCTGCCCCCTTCTCTGCACTACTACTCCCCTCCTGCCCCTTACATCTCACTACTACCTACATCCTGCCCCCTGCTCTGCACTACTACTCCCATCATGCCCCTTACATCCCACTACTACCTACATCCTGCCCCTGCTCTGCACTACTACTCCCATCCTGCCCCTTACATCCCACTACTACCTAAATACTGCCCCCGGCTCTACACTACTACTCCCATTCTGCCCCTTACATCCCACTTCTACCTACATCCTGCCCCCTGCTCTGCACTACTACTCCCATCCTGCCGCTTACATCCCACAACTGCCTACATCCTGCCCCCTGCTCTGCACTACTACTCCCATCCTGCCCATACATCCCACTACTACCTACATCCTGCCCCTGCTCTGCACTACTACTCCCATCCTGCCCCTTACATCCCACTACTACCTACATCCTGCCCCCTGCTCTGCTCTACTACTCCCATCCTGCCCCTTACATCCCACTACTACCTACATCCTGCCCCTTGCTCTGCACTACTACTCCCATACTTTCCCTTACATCCCACTACTACCTACATCCTGCACCCTGCTCTGCACTACTACTCCCATCCTGCCGCTTACATCCCACAACTGCCTACATCCTGCCCCCTGCTCTGCACTACTACTCCCATCCTGCCCATACATCCCACTACTACCTACATCCTGCCCCCTTCTCTGCACTACTACTCCCATCCTGCCCCTTACATCCCACTACTTCTCCCATACTGCCCCTTACATACCACTACTACATACAACTTGCACCCTGCTCTGCACTACTACTCCCATCCTGTCCCTTACATCCCACTACTACCTACATCCTGCCCCCTGCTCTGCACTACTACTCCCATCTTGCACCTTACATCCCACTACTACCTACATCCTGCCCCCTTCTCTGCACTACTACTCCCATCCTGCCCCTTACATCCCACTACTTCTCCCATACTGCCCCTTACATCCCACTACTACCTACATCCTGCCCCCTGCTCTGCACTACTACTCCCATCCTGCCCCTTACATCCCACTACTACCTACATCCTGCCCCCTGCTCTGCACTACTACTCCCATACTGCCCCTTACATCCCACTACTACCTACATCCTGCCCCCTGCTCTGCACTACTACTCCCATCCTGCCCCTTCCATCCCACTACTACCTACATCCTGCCCCCTGCTCTGCACTACTACTCCCATCCTGCCCCTTACATCCCACTACTACTAACATCCTGCCCCCTTCTCTGCACTACTACTCCCATCCTGGCCCTTACATCCCACTACTACCTACTTCCTGCCCCCTGCTCTGCACTACTACTCCCATCCTGCCCCTTACTTCCCACTACTACCTACATCCTGCCCCCTGCTCTGCACTACTACTCCCATCCTGCCCCTTACATCCCACTACTACCTACATCCTGCTCTGCACTACTACTCCCATCCTATCCCCTTACATCCCACTACTACTCCCATCCTGCCCCTTACATCCCACTACTACCTACATCCTGCCCCCTGCTCTGCACTACTACTCCCATCCTGCCCCTTACATCCCACTACTACCTACATCCTGCCCCCTGCTCTGCACTTCTACTCCCATCCTGTCCCTTTCATCCCACTACTACCTACATCCTGCCCCCTGCTCTGCACTACTACTCCCATCCTGCCCCTTACATCCCACTACTACCTACATCCTGCCCCCTGCTCTGCACTACTACTCCCATCCTGCCCCTTACATCCCACTACTACCTACATCCTGCACCCTGCTCTGCACTACTACTCCCATACTGTCCCTTACATCCCACTACTACCTACATCCTGCCCCCTGCTCTGCACTACTACTCCCATCCTGTCCCTTTCATCCCACTACTACCTACATCCTTCCCCCTGCTCTGCACTACTACTCCCATCCTGCCCCTTACATCCCACTACTACGTACATCCTGCCCCCTGCTCTGCACTACTACTCCCATCCTGCACCTTACATCCCACTATTACCTACATCCTGCCCCCTGCTCTGCATTACTACTCCCATTCTGCCCCTTACATCCCACTACTACCTACATCCTGCCCCCTGCTCTGCACTACTTCTCCCATCCTGGCCCTTACATCCCACTACTACCGACATCCTGCCCCCTGCTCTGCACTACTACTACCATCCTGCCTCTTACATCCCACTACTACCTCCATCCTGCCCCCTGCTCTGCACTACTTCTCCCATCCTGCCCCTTACATCCCACTACTACCTACATCCTGCCCCCTTCTCTGCACTACTACTCCCCTCCTGCCCCTTACATCTCACTACTACCTACATCCTGCCCCCTGCTCTGCACTACTACTCCCATCATGCCCCTTACATCCCACTACTACCTACATCCTGCCCCTGCTCTGCACTACTACTCCCATCCTGCCCCTTACATCCCACTACTACCTAAATACTGCCCCCGGCTCTACACTACTACTCCCATTCTGCCCCTTACATCCCACTTCTACCTACATCCTGCCCCCTGCTCTGCACTACTACTCCCATCCTGCCGCTTACATCCCACAACTGCCTACATCCTGCCCCCTGCTCTGCACTACTACTCCCATCCTGCCCATACATCCCACTACTACCTACATCCTGCCCCTGCTCTGCACTACTACTCCCATCCTGCCCCTTACATCCCACTACTACCTACATCCTGCCCCCTGCTCTGCACTACTACTCCCATCCTGCCCCTTACATCCCACTACTACCTACATCCTGCCCCTTGCTCTGCACTACTACTCCCATACTTTCCCTTACATCCCACTACTACCTACATCCTGCACCCTGCTCTGCACTACTACTCCCATCCTGCCGCTTACATCCCACAACTGCCTACATCCTGCCCCCTGCTCTGCACTACTACTCCCATCCTGCCCATACATCCCACTACTACCTACATCCTGCCCCTGCTCTGCACTACTACTCCCATCCTGCCCCTTACATCCCACTACTACCTACATCCTGCCCCCTGCTCTGCACTACTACTCCCATCCTGCCCCTTACATCCCACTACTACCTACATCCTGCCCCCAGCTCTGCACTACTATTTCCATCCTGTCCCTTACATCCCACTACTACCTACATCCTGCCCCCTGCTCTGCACTACTACTCCCATCCTGTCCCTTACATCCCACTACTACCTACATCCTGCCCCCTGCTCTGCACTACTACTCCCATCCTGCCCCTTACATCCCACTACTACCTACATCCTGCACCCTGCTATGCACAACTACTCCCATCCTGTCCCTTACATCCCACTACTACCTACATCCTGCCCCCTGCTCTGCACTACTACTCCCATCCTGCCTCTTACATCCCACTACTATCTACATCCTGCCCCCTTCTCTGCACTACTACTCCCATCCTGCCCCTTACATCCCACTACTTCTCCCATACTGCCGCTTACATCCCACTACTACCTACATCATGCCCCCAGCTCTGCACTAGTATTTCCATCCTGTCCCTTACATCCCACTACTACCTACATCCTGCCCCCTGCTCTGCACTACTACTCCCATCCTGTCCCTTACATCCCACTACTACCTACATCCTGCCCCCTGCTCTGCACTACTACTCCCATCCTGCCCCTTACATCCCACTACTACCTACATCCTGCACCCTGCTCTGCACTACTACTCCCATCCTGCCCCTTACATCCCACTACTACCTACATCATGCCCCCTGCTCTGCATTACTACTCCCATACTGCCCCTTACATTCCACTACTACCTACATCCTGCCCCCTGCTCTGCACTACTACTCCCATCTTGCCCCTTACATCCCACTACTACCTACATCCTGCCCCTGCTCTGCACTACTACTCCCATCCTGCCCCTAACATCACACTATTACCTACACCCTGCCCCCTGCTCTGCACTACCACTCCCATCCTGCCCCTTACAACCCACTACTACCTACATCCTGCCCCCTGCTCTGCACTACTACTCCCATTCTGCCCCTTACATCCCACTTCTACCTACATCCTGCCCCCTGCTCTGCACTACTACTCCCGTCCTGCCCCTTACATCCCACAACTGCCTACATCCTGCCCCCTGCTCTGCACTACTACTCCCATCCTGCCCTTACATACCACTACTACCTACATCCTGCCCCCTGCTCTGCACTACTACTCCCATCCTGCCCGTTACATCCCACTACTACCTACATCCTGCCCCCTGCTCTGCACTACTACTCCCATCCTGCCCCTTACATCCCACTACTACCTACATCCTGCCCCCTGCTCTGCACTACTACTCCCATACTGCCCTTAAATCCCACTACTACCCACATCCTGCCCCCTGCTCTGCACGACTACTCCCATCCTGCCCCTAACATCCCACTACTACCTACACCCTGCCCCCTGCTCTGCACTACTACTCCCATCCTGCCCCTTACAACCCACTACTACCTACATCCTGCCCCCTGCTCTGCACTACTACTACCATCCTGCCCCTTACATCCCACTACTACCTACATCCTGCCCCCTGCTCTGCACTACTACTCCCATCCTGTCCCTTACATCCCACTACTACCTACATCCTGCCCCCTGCTCTGCACTACTACTCCCATCCTGCCCCTTACATCCCACTACTACCGACATCCTGCACCCTGCTCTGCACTACTACTCCCATCCTGTCCCTTACATCCCACTACTACCTACATCCTGCCCCCTGCTCTGCACTACTACTCCCATCCTGCCCCTTACATCCCACTACTACCTACATCCTGCCCCCTTTTCTGCACTACTACTCCCATCCTGCCCCTTACATCCCACTACTTCTCCCATACTGCCCCTACATCCCACTACTACCTACATCCTGCCCCCTGCTCTGCACTACTACTCCCATCCTGCCCCTTACATTCCACTACTACCTACATCCTGCCCCCTGCTCTGCACTACTACTCCCATACTGCCCCTTACATCCCACTACTACCTACATCCTGCCCCCTGTTCTGCACTACAACTCCCATCCTGACCCTTATATCCCACTACTACCTACATCCTGCCCCCTGCTCTGCACTACTACTCCCATCCTGCCACTTACATCCCACTACTACCTACATCCTGCCCCCTGCTCTGCACTACTACTCCCATCCTGCCCCTTACATCCCACTACTACCTACATCCTGCCCCCTGCTCTGCACTACTACTCCCATCCTGTCCCTTACATCCCACTACTACCTACATCCTGCCCCCTGCTCTGCACTACTACTCCCATCCTGCCCCTTACATACCACTACTACATACAACTTGCACCCTGCTCTGCACTACTACTCCCATCCTATCCCTTACATCCCACTACTACCTACATCCTGCCCCCTGCTCTGCACTACTACTCCCATCTTGCACCTTACATCCCACTACTACCTACATCCTGCCCCCTTCTCTGCACTACTACTCCCATCCTGCCCCTTACATCCCACTACTTCTCCCATACTGCCCCTTACATCCCACTACTACCTACATCCTGCCCCCTGCTCTGCACTACTACTCCCATCCTGCCCCTTACATCCCACTACTACCTACATCCTGCCCCCTGCTCTGCACTACTACTCCCATACTGCCCCTTACATCCCACTACTACCTACATCCTGCCCCCTGCTCTGCACTACTACTCCCATCCTGCCCCTTCCATCCCACTACTACCTACATCCTGCCCCCTGCTCTGCACTACTACTCCCTTCCTGCCCCTTACATCCCACTACTACCTACATCCTGCCCCCTTCTCTGCACTACTACTCCCATCCTGGCCCTTACATCCCACTACTACCTACTTCCTGCCCCCTGCTCTGCACTACTACTCCCATCCTGCCCCTTACTTCCCACTACTACCTACATCCTGCCCCCTGCTCTGCACTACTACTCCCATCCTGCCCCTTACATCCCACTACTACCTACATCCTGCTCTGCACTACTACTCCCATCCTACCCCCTTACATCCCACTACTACTCCCATCCTGCCCCTTACATCCCACTACTACCTACATCCTGCCCCCTGCTCTGCACTACTACTCCCATCCTGCCCCTTACATCCCACTACTACCTACATCCTGCCCCCTGCTCTGCACTTCTACTCCCATCCTGTCCCTTACATCCCACTACTACCTACATCATGCCCCCTGCTCTGCACTACTACTCCCATCCTGCCCCTTACATCCCACTACTACCTACATCCTGCCCCCTGCTCTGCACTACTACTCCCATCCTGCCCCTTACATCCCACTACTACCTACATCCTGCACCCTGCTCTGCACTACTACTCCCATACTGTCCCTTACATCCCACTACTACCTACATCCTGCCCCCTGCTCTGCACTACTACTCCCATCCTGTCCCTTTCATCCCACTACTACCTACATCCTTCCCCCTGCTCTGCACTACTACTCCCATCCTGCCCCTTATATCCCACTACTACGTACATCCTGCCCCCTGCTCTGCACTACTACTCCCATCCTGCACCTTACATCCCACTATTACCTACATCCTGCCCCCTGCTCTGCATTACTACTCCCATCCTGCCCCTTACATCCCACTACTACCTACATCCTGCCCCCTGCTCTGCATTACTACTCCCATCCTGCCCCATACATCCCACTACTACCTACATCCTGCCCCTGCTCTGCACTACTACTCCCATCCTGCCCCTTACATCCCACTACTACCTACATCCTGCCCCTGCTCTGCACTACTACTCCCATCCTGTCCCTTACATCCCACTACTACCTACATCCTGCCCCCTGCTCTGCACTACTACTCCCATCCTGTCCCTTACATCCCACTACTACCTACATCCTGCCCCCTGCTCTGCACTACTACTCCCATCCTGCCCCTTACATCCCACTACTACCTACATCCTGCACCCTGCTCTGCACTACTACTCCCATCCTGCCCCTTACATCCCACTACTACCTACATCATGCCCCCTGCTCTGCATTACTACTCCCATACTGCCCCTTACATTCCACTACTACCTACATCCTGCCCCCTGCTCTGCACTACTACTCCCATCTTGCCCCTTACATCCCACTACTACCTACATCCTGCCCCTGCTCTGCACTACTACTCCCATCCTGCCCCTAACATCACACTATTACCTACACCCTGCCCCCTGCTCTGCACTACCACTCCCATCCTGCCCCTTACAACCCACTACTACCTACATCCTGCCCCCTGCTCTGCACTACTACTCCCATTCTGCCCCTTACATCCCACTTCTACCTACATCCTGCCCCCTGCTCTGCACTACTACTCCCGTCCTGCCCCTTACATCCCACAACTGCCTACATCCTGCCCCCTGCTCTGCACTACTACTCCCATCCTGCCCTTACATACCACTACTACCTACATCCTGCCCCCTGCTCTGCACTACTACTCCCATCCTGCCCGTTACATCCCACTACTACCTACATCCTGCCCCCTGCTCTGCACTACTACTCCCATCCTGCCCCTTACATCCCACTACTACCTACATCCTGCCCCCTGCTCTGCACTACTACTCCCATACTGCCCTTAAATCCCACTACTACCCACATCCTGCCCCCTGCTCTGCACGACTACTCCCATCCTGCCCCTAACATCCCACTACTACCTACACCCTGCCCCCTGCTCTGCACTACTACTCCCATTCTGCCCCTTACAACCCACTACTACCTACATCCTGCCCCCTGCTCTGCACTACTACTACCATCCTGCCCCTTACATCCCACTACTACCTACATCCTGCCCCCTGCTCTGCACTACTACTCCCATCCTGTCCCTTACATCCCACTACTACCTACATCCTGCCCCCTGCTCTGCACTACTACTCCCATCCTGCCCCTTACATCCCACTACTACCGACATCCTGCACCCTGCTCTGCACTACTACTCCCATCCTGTCCCTTACATCCCACTACTACCTACATCCTGCCCCCTGCTCTGCACTACTACTCCCATCCTGCCCCTTACATCCCACTACTACCTACATCCTGCCCCCTTTTCTGCACTACTACTCCCATCCTGCCCCTTACATCCCACTACTTCTCCCATACTGCCCCTACATCCCACTACTACCTACATCCTGCCCCCTGCTCTGCACTACTACTCCCATCCTGCCCCTTACATTCCACTACTACCTACATCCTGCCCCCTGCTCTGCACTACTACTCCCATACTGCCCCTTACATCCCACTACTACCTACATCCTGCCCCCTGTTCTGCACTACAACTCCCATCCTGACCCTTATATCCCACTACTACCTACATCCTGCCCCCTGCTCTGCACTACTACTCCCATCCTGCCACTTACATCCCACTACTACCTACATCCTGCCCCCTGCTCTGCACTACTACTCCCATCCTGCCCCTTACATCCCACTACTACCTACATCCTGCCCCCTGCTCTGCACTACTACTCCCATCCTGTCCCTTACATCCCACTACTACCTACATCCTGCCCCCTGCTCTGCACTACTACTCCCATCCTGCCCCTTACATACCACTACTACATACAACTTGCACCCTGCTCTGCACTACTACTCCCATCCTATCCCTTACATCCCACTACTACCTACATCCTGCCCCCTGCTCTGCACTACTACTCCCATCTTGCACCTTACATCCCACTACTACCTACATCCTGCCCCCTTCTCTGCACTACTACTCCCATCCTGCCCCTTACATCCCACTACTTCTCCCATACTGCCCCTTACATCCCACTACTACCTACATCCTGCCCCCTGCTCTGCACTACTACTCCCATCCTGCCCCTTACATCCCACTACTACCTACATCCTGCCCCCTGCTCTGCACTACTACTCCCATACTGCCCCTTACATCCCACTACTACCTACATCCTGCCCCCTGCTCTGCACTACTACTCCCATCCTGCCCCTTCCATCCCACTACTACCTACATCCTGCCCCCTGCTCTGCACTACTACTCCCATCCTGCCCCTTACATCCCACTACTACCTACATCCTGCCCCCTTCTCTGCACTACTACTCCCATCCTGGCCCTTACATCCCACTACTACCTACTTCCTGCCCCCTGCTCTGCACTACTACTCCCATCCTGCCCCTTACTTCCCACTACTACCTACATCCTGCCCCCTGCTCTGCACTACTACTCCCATCCTGCCCCTTACATCCCACTACTACCTACATCCTGCTCTGCACTACTACTCCCATCCTACCCCCTTACATCCCACTACTACTCCCATCCTGCCCCTTACATCCCACTACTACCTACATCCTGCCCCCTGCTCTGCACTACTACTCCCATCCTGCCCCTTACATCCCACTACTACCTACATCCTGCCCCCTGCTCTGCACTTCTACTCCCATCCTGTAACTTACATCCCACTACTACCTACATCATGCCCCCTGCTCTGCACTACTACTCCCATCCTGCCCCTTACATCCCACTACTACCTACATCCTGCCCCCTGCTCTGCACTACTACTCCCATCCTGCCCCTTACATCCCACTACTACCTACATCCTGCACCCTGCTCTGCACTACTACTCCCATCCTGTCCCTTACATCCCACTACTACCTACATCCTGCCCCCTGCTCTGCACTACTACTCCCATCCTGCCCCTTACATCCCACTACTACCTACATCCTGCACCCTGCTCTGCACTACTACTCCCATCCTGCCCCTTACATCCCACTACTACCTACATCATGCCCCCCTGCTCTGCATTACTACTCCCATACTGCCCCTTACATTCCACTACTACCTACATCCTGCCCCCTGCTCTGCACTACTACTCCCATCTTGCCCCCTTACATCCCACTACTACCTACATCCTGCCCCTGCTCTGCACTACTACTCCCATCCTGCCCCTAACATCACACTATTACCTACACCCTGCCCCCTGCTCTGCACTACCACTCCCATCCTGCCCCTTACAACCCACTACTACCTACATCCTGCCCCCTGCTCTGCACTACTACTTCCCATTCTGCCCCTTACATCCCACTTCTACCTACATCCTGCCCCCTGCTCTGCACTACTACTCCCGTCCTGCCCCTTACATCCCACAACTGCCTACATCCTGCCCCCTGCTCTGCACTACTACTCCCATCCTGCCCTTACATACCACTACTACCTACATCCTGCCCCCTGCTCTGCACTACTACTCCCATCCTGCCCGTTACATCCCACTACTACCTACATCCTGCCCCCTGCTCTGCACTACTACTCCCATTCTGCCCCTTACATCCCACTTCTACCTACATCCTGCCCCCTGCTCTGCACTACTACTCCCGTCCTGCCCCTTACATCCCACAACTGCCTACATCCTGCCCCCTGCTCTGCACTACTACTCCCATCCTGCCCTTACATACCACTACTACCTACATCCTGCCCCCTGCTCTGCACTACTACTCCCATCCTGCCCGTTACATCCCCACTACTACCTACATCCTGCCCCCTGCTCTGCACTACTACTCCCATCCTGCCCCTTACATCCCACTACTACCTACATCCTGCCCCCTGCTCTGCACTACTACTCCCATACTGCCCTTAAATCCCACTACTACCCACATCCTGCCCCCTGCTCTGCACGACTACTCCCATCCTGCCCCTAACATCCCACTACTACCTACACCCTGCCCCCTGCCTCTGCACTACTACTCCCATCCTGCCCCTTACAACCCACTACTACCTACATCCTGCCCCCTGCTCTGCACTACTACTACCATCCTGCCCCTTACATCCCACTACTACCTACATCCTGCCCCCTGCTCTGCACTACTACTCCCATCCTGTCCCTTACATCCCACTACTACCTACATCCTGCCCCCTGCTCTGCACTACTACTCCCATCCTGCCCCTTACATCCCACTACTACCGACATCCTGCACCCTGCTCTGCACTACTACTCCCATCCTGTCCCTTACATCCCACTACTACCTACATCCTGCCCCCTGCTCTGCACTACTACTCCCATCCTGCCCCTTACATCCCACTACTACCTACATCCTGCCCCCTTTTCTGCACTACTACTCCCATCCTGCCCCTTACATCCCACTACTTCTCCCATACTGCCCCTACATCCCACTACTACCTACATCCTGCCCCCTGCTCTGCACTACTACTCCCATCCTGCCCCTTACATTCCACTACTACCTACATCCTGCCCCCTGCTCTGCACTACTACTCCCATACTGCCCCTTACATCCCACTACTACCTACATCCTGCCCCCTGTTCTGCACTACAACTCCCATCCTGACCCTTATATCCCACTACTACCTACATCCTGCCCCCTGCTCTGCACTACTACTCCCATCCTGCCACTTACATCCCACTACTACCTACATCCTGCCCCCTGCTCTGCACTACTACTCCCATCCTGCCCCTTACATCCCACTACTACCTACATCCTGCCCCCTGCTCTGCACTACTACTCCCATCCTGTCCCTTACATCCCACTACTACCTACATCCTGCCCCCTGCTCTGCACTACTACTCCCATCCTGCCCCTTACATACCACTACTACATACAACTTGCACCCTGCTCTGCACTACTACTCCCATCCTATCCCTTACATCCCACTACTACCTACATCCTGCCCCCTGCTCTGCACTACTACTCCCATCTTGCACCTTACATCCCACTACTACCTACATCCTGCCCCCTTCTCTGCACTACTACTCCCATCCTGCCCCTTACATCCCACTACTTCTCCCATACTGCCCCTTACATCCCACTACTACCTACATCCTGCCCCCTGCTCTGCACTACTACTCCCATCCTGCCCCTTACATCCCACTACTACCTACATCCTGCCCCCTGCTCTGCACTACTACTCCCATACTGCCCCTTACATCCCACTACTACCTACATCCTGCCCCCTGCTCTGCACTACTACTCCCATCCTGCCCCTTCCATCCCACTACTACCTACATCCTGCCCCCTGCTCTGCACTACTACTCCCTTCCTGCCCCTTACATCCCACTACTACCTACATCCTGCCCCCTTCTCTGCACTACTACTCCCATCCTGGCCCTTACATCCCACTACTACCTACTTCCTGCCCCCTGCTCTGCACTACTACTCCCATCCTGCCCCTTACTTCCCACTACTACCTACATCCTGCCCCCTGCTCTGCACTACTACTCCCATCCTGCCCCTTACATCCCACTACTACCTACATCCTGCTCTGCACTACTACTCCCATCCTACCCCCTTACATCCCACTACTACTCCCATCCTGCCCCTTACATCCCACTACTACCTACATCCTGCCCCCTGCTCTGCACTACTACTCCCATCCTGCCCCTTACATCCCACTACTACCTACATCCTGCCCCCTGCTCTGCACTTCTACTCCCATCCTGTCCCTTACATCCCACTACTACCTACATCATGCCCCCTGCTCTGCACTACTACTCCCATCCTGCCCCTTACATCCCACTACTACCTACATCCTGCCCCCTGCTCTGCACTACTACTCCCATCCTGCCCCTTACATCCCACTACTACCTACATCCTGCACCCTGCTCTGCACTACTACTCCCATCCTGTCCCTTACATCCCACTACTACCTACATCCTGCCCCCTGCTCTGCACTACTACTCCCATCCTGCCCCTTACATCCCACTACTACCTACATCCTGCACCCTGCTCTGCACTACTACTCCCATCCTGCCCCTTACATCCCACTACTACCTACATCATGCCCCCTGCTCTGCATTACTACTCCCATACTGCCCCTTACATTCCACTACTACCTACATCCTGCCCCCTGCTCTGCACTACTACTCCCATCTTGCCCCTTACATCCCACTACTACCTACATCCTGCCCCTGCTCTGCACTACTACTCCCATCCTGCCCCTAACATCACACTATTACCTACACCCTGCCCCCTGCTCTGCACTACCACTCCCATCCTGCCCCTTACAACCCACTACTACCTACATCCTGCCCCCTGCTCTGCACTACTACTCCCATTCTGCCCCTTACATCCCACTTCTACCTACATCCTGCCCCCTGCTCTGCACTACTACTCCCGTCCTGCCCCTTACATCCCACAACTGCCTACATCCTGCCCCCTGCTCTGCACTACTACTCCCATCCTGCCCTTACATACCACTACTACCTACATCCTGCCCCCTGCTCTGCACTACTACTCCCATCCTGCCCGTTACATCCCACTACTACCTACATCCTGCCCCCTGCTCTGCACTACTACTCCCATCCTGCCCCTTACATCCCACTACTACCTACATCCTGCCCCCTGCTCTGCACTACTACTCCCATACTGCCCTTAAATCCCACTACTACCCACATCCTGCCCCCTGCTCTGCACGACTACTCCCATCCTGCCCCTAACATCCCACTACTACCTACACCCTGCCCCCTGCTCTGCACTACTACTCCCATCCTGCCCCTTACAACCCACTACTACCTACATCCTGCCCCCTGCTCTGCACTACTACTACCATCCTGCCCCTTACATCCCACTACTACCTACATCCTGCCCCCTGCTCTGCACTACTACTCCCATCCTGTCCCTTACATCCCACTACTACCTACATCCTGCCCCCTGCTCTGCACTACTACTCCCATCCTGCCCCTTACATCCCACTACTACCGACATCCTGCACCCTGCTCTGCACTACTACTCCCATCCTGTCCCTTACATCCCACTACTACCTACATCCTGCCCCCTGCTCTGCACTACTACTCCCATCCTGCCCCTTACATCCCACTACTACCTACATCCTGCCCCCTTTTCTGCACTACTACTCCCATCCTGCCCCTTACATCCCACTACTTCTCCCATACTGCCCCTACATCCCACTACTACCTACATCCTGCCCCCTGCTCTGCACTACTACTCCCATCCTGCCCCTTACATTCCACTACTACCTACATCCTGCCCCCTGCTCTGCACTACTACTCCCATACTGCCCCTTACATCCCACTACTACCTACATCCTGCCCCCTGTTCTGCACTACAACTCCCATCCTGACCCTTATATCCCACTACTACCTACATCCTGCCCCCTGCTCTGCACTACTACTCCCATCCTGCCACTTACATCCCACTACTACCTACATCCTGCCCCCTGCTCTGCACTACTACTCCCATCCTGCCCCTTACATCCCACTACTACCTACATCCTGCCCCCTGCTCTGCACTACTACTCCCATCCTGTCCCTTACATCCCACTACTACCTACATCCTGCCCCCTGCTCTGCACTACTACTCCCATCCTGCCCCTTACATACCACTACTACATACAACTTGCACCCTGCTCTGCACTACTACTCCCATCCTATCCCTTACATCCCACTACTACCTACATCCTGCCCCCTGCTCTGCACTACTACTCCCATCTTGCACCTTACATCCCACTACTACCTACATCCTGCCCCCTTCTCTGCACTACTACTCCCATCCTGCCCCTTACATCCCACTACTTCTCCCATACTGCCCCTTACATCCCACTACTACCTACATCCTGCCCCCTGCTCTGCACTACTACTCCCATCCTACCCCTTACATCCCACTACTACCTACATCCTGCCCCCTGCTCTGCACTACTACTCCCATACTGCCCCTTACATCCCACTACTACCTACATCCTGCCCCCTGCTCTGCACTACTACTCCCATCCTGCCCCTTCCATCCCACTACTACCTACATCCTGCCCCCTGCTCTGCACTACTCCTCCCTTCCTGCCCCTTACATCCCACTACTACCTACATCCTGCCCCCTTCTCTGCACTACTACTCCCATCCTGGCCCTTACATCCCACTACTACCTACTTCCTGCCCCCTGCTCTGCACTACTACTCCCATCCTGCCCCTTACTTCCCACTACTACCTACATCCTGCCCCCTGCTCTGCACTACTACTCCCATCCTGCCCCTTACATCCCACTACTACCTACATCCTGCTCTGCACTACTACTCCCATCCTACCCCCTTACATCCCACTACTACTCCCATCCTGCCCCTTACATCCCACTACTACCTACATCCTGCCCCCTGCTCTGCACTACTACTCCCATCCTGCCCCTTACATCCCACTACTACCTACATCCTGCCCCCTGCTCTGCACTTCTACTCCCATCCTGTCCCTTACATCCCACTACTACCTACATCATGCCCCCTGCTCTGCACTACTACTCCCATCCTGCCCCTTACATCCCACTACTACCTACATCCTGCCCCCTGCTCTGCACTACTACTCCCATCCTGCCCCTTACATCCCACTACTACCTACATCCTGCACCCTGCTCTGCACTACTACTCCCATACTGTCCCTTACATCCCACTACTACCTACATCCTGCCCCCTGCTCTGCACTACTACTCCCATCCTGTCCCTTTCATCCCACTACTACCTACATCCTTCCCCCTGCTCTGCACTACTACTCCCATCCTGCCCCTTATATCCCACTACTACGTACATCCTGCCCCCTGCTCTGCACTACTACTCCCATCCTGCACCTTACATCCCACTATTACCTACATCCTGCCCCCTGCTCTGCATTACTACTCCCATCCTGCCCCTTACATCCCACTACTACCTACATCCTGCCCCCTGCTCTGCATTACTACTCCCATCCTGCCCCATACATCCCACTACTACCTACATCCTGCCCCTGCTCTGCACTACTACTCCCATCCTGCCCCTTACATCCCACTACTACCTACATCCTGCCCCTGCTCTGCACTACTACTCCCATCCTGTCCCTTACATCCCACTACTACCTACATCCTGCCCCCTGCTCTGCACTACTACTCCCATCCTGTCCCTTACATCCCACTACTACCTACATCCTGCCCCCTGCTCTGCACTACTACTCCCATCCTGCCCCTTACATCCCACTACTACCTACATCCTGCACCCTGCTCTGCACTACTACTCCCATCCTGCCCCTTACATCCCACTACTACCTACATCATGCCCCCTGCTCTGCATTACTACTCCCATACTGCCCCTTACATTCCACTACTACCTACATCCTGCCCCCTGCTCTGCACTACTACTCCCATCTTGCCCCTTACATCCCACTACTACCTACATCCTGCCCCTGCTCTGCACTACTACTCCCATCCTGCCCCTAACATCACACTATTACCTACACCCTGCCCCCTGCTCTGCACTACCACTCCCATCCTGCCCCTTACAACCCACTACTACCTACATCCTGCCCCCTGCTCTGCACTACTACTCCCATTCTGCCCCTTACATCCCACTTCTACCTACATCCTGCCCCCTGCTCTGCACTACTACTCCCGTCCTGCCCCTTACATCCCACAACTGCCTACATCCTGCCCCCTGCTCTGCACTACTACTCCCATCCTGCCCTTACATACCACTACTACCTACATCCTGCCCCCTGCTCTGCACTACTACTCCCATCCTGCCCGTTACATCCCACTACTACCTACATCCTGCCCCCTGCTCTGCACTACTACTCCCATCCTGCCCCTTACATCCCACTACTACCTACATCCTGCCCCCTGCTCTGCACTACTACTCCCATACTGCCCTTAAATCCCACTACTACCCACATCCTGCCCCCTGCTCTGCACGACTACTCCCATCCTGCCCCTAACATCCCACTACTACCTACACCCTGCCCCCTGCTCTGCACTACTACTCCCATCCTGCCCCTTACAACCCACTACTACCTACATCCTGCCCCCTGCTCTGCACTACTACTACCATCCTGCCCCTTACATCCCACTACTACCTACATCCTGCCCCCTGCTCTGCACTACTACTCCCATCCTGTCCCTTACATCCCACTACTACCTACATCCTGCCCCCTGCTCTGCACTACTACTCCCATCCTGCCCCTTACATCCCACTACTACCGACATCCTGCACCCTGCTCTGCACTACTACTCCCATCCTGTCCCTTACATCCCACTACTACCTACATCCTGCCCCCTGCTCTGCACTACTACTCCCATCCTGCCCCTTACATCCCACTACTACCTACATCCTGCCCCCTTTTCTGCACTACTACTCCCATCCTGCCCCTTACATCCCACTACTTCTCCCATACTGCCCCTACATCCCACTACTACCTACATCCTGCCCCCTGCTCTGCACTACTACTCCCATCCTGCCCCTTACATTCCACTACTACCTACATCCTGCCCCCTGCTCTGCACTACTACTCCCATACTGCCCCTTACATCCCACTACTACCTACATCCTGCCCCCTGTTCTGCACTACAACTCCCATCCTGACCCTTATATCCCACTACTACCTACATCCTGCCCCCTGCTCTGCACTACTACTCCCATCCTGCCACTTACATCCCACTACTACCTACATCCTGCCCCTGCTCTGCACTACTACTCCCATCCTGCCCCTTACATCCCACTACTACCTACATCCTGCCCCCTGCTCTGCACTACTACTCCCATCCTGTCCCTTACATCCCACTACTACCTACATCCTGCCCCCTGCTCTGCACTACTACTCCCATCCTGCCCCTTACATACCACTACTACATACAACTTGCACCCTGCTCTGCACTACTACTCCCATCCTATCCCTTACATCCCACTACTACCTACATCCTGCCCCCTGCTCTGCACTACTACTCCCATCTTGCACCTTACATCCCACTACTACCTACATCCTGCCCCCTTCTCTGCACTACTACTCCCATCCTGCCCCTTACATCCCACTACTTCTCCCATACTGCCCCTTACATCCCACTACTACCTACATCCTGCCCCCTGCTCTGCACTACTACTCCCATCCTGCCCCTTACATCCCACTACTACCTACATCCTGCCCCCTGCTCTGCACTACTACTCCCATACTGCCCCTTACATCCCACTACTACCTACATCCTGCCCCCTGCTCTGCACTACTACTCCCATCCTGCCCCTTCCATCCCACTACTACCTACATCCTGCCCCCTGCTCTGCACTACTACTCCCATCCTGCCCCTTACATCCCACTACTACCTACATCCTGCCCCCTTCTCTGCACTACTACTCCCATCCTGGCCCTTACATCCCACTACTACCTACTTCCTGCCCCCTGCTCTGCACTACTACTCCCATCCTGCCCCTTACTTCCCACTACTACCTACATCCTGCCCCCTGCTCTGCACTACTACTCCCATCCTGCCCCTTACATCCCACTACTACCTACATCCTGCTCTGCACTACTACTCCCATCCTACCCCCTTACATCCCACTACTACTCCCATCCTGCCCCTTACATCCCACTACTACCTACATCCTGCCCCCTGCTCTGCACTACTACTCCCATCCTGCCCCTTACATCCCACTACTACCTACATCCTGCCCCCTGCTCTGCACTTATACTCCCATCCTGTCACTTACATCCCACTACTACCTACATCATGCCCCCTGCTCTGCACTACTACTCCCATCCTGCCCCTTACATCCCACTACTACCTACATCCTGCCCCCTGCTCTGCACTACTACTCCCATCCTGCCCCTTACATCCCACTACTACCTACATCCTGCACCCTGCTCTGCACTACTACTCCCATACTGTCCCTTACATCCCACTACTACCTACATCCTGCCCCCTGCTCTGCACTACTACTCCCATCCTGTCCCTTTCATCCCACTA